>NC_141878.1:272275506-272575506 GCF_056163025.1 Triticum urartu | reverse complement strand
TCTCCATGCTTGATCTTCCTCATGTGATCATCCCTCTTGTTCGTGCTAGGCCCTTCATTTGTAAGCAAAATAAACGTATCCAAATTAAGCAGCATCATATTTTCATGCACATTAGAATCATTACCAAGAAACAGAAGTACCAGATAATTTAATTGGCATGCGCGATCTCTAGGAATTGGTCCAGTATATGTAGAAGTGGGGGTTGTGGGTGTAACAATGGTATTGATGTCCTCATCAAAAATTGGGACGAATCACGATAAAATTAGGCTAGAAAACAAAGAGGGAGGCTCCAAAATCGTGATCAACACGGCTCATGATACCAAGATGATGTAGGGTAGAACCCTAGATGCCCGATCTTTCATGAAAGGGGCAGATCCCACGAAGAACACGAGGAACAAGGGGAAAACACAAGAGAAGCATGGGGAAAACATAGGAGAAATCACTCAAACCAACAAGATTCGGTTACACATGTTCTAGATACTCGAAACACAGAGATACAAGATCCACGATCAACAAGGGACGATACAAGTAGCATGTTCTTCTCCGTGAGGAGGTCTTTAGGGGTCTTCCCTTGAGGGGTCTTGAATCCACTTGGGGGATCTTCTCCGTAGAGGCCGTGAACTCCTAAGGAGAAGGGGATCAAGTGGAGAGCAAAGCTTCTCAATGAGCTACTACTTTGCTAACCCTAAAACATAGGTAGGACGTAGGAGAAGAGTATATATAGTCTTGGGGGAGAAAGGGTACACGGGCCTCGGCCCAAGTCACTGCACAGGCAAGGCAGGAAGTTTCGGGCGAGGCCGGAAGGTCCGGCGCTGGAGGTTCCGGGCCAGGTTCCGGGGTGGGTCCGGCCTAACCAGAGAGTTGGCACGGGAGAAGCTGGGCTGGCGTCCGGGGGCTAGAAGGTCCGGGCGGGCCGAAGGTTCCAGGGGTCGGAAGGTCCGGGCCAGGTTCTGGGCTGTTTCCGGGCTAACCATGCAGTTGGCACGCACAAGCTGGTCTGGGTCATCGGAGGCCGGAAGCTCCGGGTCAGCCGGAGGTTCCGGGGGCCGGAAGTTCCGGGCTGGACAGAGAGTTGACGCCCGTCTCTTCTTCTTCAGCTCTCAGCTCTGTGGTTTGCGCATTGTACCTGATCACACATAGCGTCTCAGACTTAGGCAGTAGCCATGTCTCACTCAAAGGAAAGGGAAACTCAAGTAGGACTGATGTCACCTCAGATTGAATAGCACGAGCTCTTGCTCTTGTCATGGGTCCACTTGGAGCTTGGATAGTCGAAGTAGTGTCCATGGGGATGACCGTGGGATGCTCCGCATCAAGAGGCGCGCCTCGTCCTCACGAAGATGGCATCGGCCGAAGCCGTTCACTGTCGTGGTGTCGCCTGGGTAACACTCGGCCATTGCTCCTTGGTGAGGGAAGAGGGGGAGAGTGGCTTCTGTGGTGAGACGAGGTGAGAGAGGAGGCGAGTTGTGGCGACCGTGGCGTTCACCGGCGGGGAAGTCGACTTTTATAGTCGAAGTGAGGAGGTGAGAACCTGCATGCCCGATGTCGCGTGGCAGGAGCGGACGTGACTGGCATCGCGGCGCCTTCACTGCGCCACCCATGAGGCATCAATGGAGGGTGACCGGCGCGGCAACGCGTCAGCCTTGGCATTGATTCTCGCAGGAACCTAGACGATGAGGACGACAAAGCAGCGTGTCGCTCACTCGGTGGGACCATTCCTGTTCACGCCAAAAACAGTTTCCCCGATGCCCCCAGGCACCCCCAGCGCACCGGGTTTGGCCTGGGTCCACCGGCGCTAGTTTCGGCCCAAACCGGCGAAAAAGGGCTCCCGGGGGCGCGACTGGGCTGTTTTTTGGGCGTCGGCGCTAAAAATGGCATGGGGGCCTGTTGGGGGCGCGGCTGGCGATGCTCTAAGGCTAACTGCACCCAAAGATGACTTCCTTTTTGTCCGTTAAGGCAATGGTGCAGGCTCTGGTAGATGCGTTGGCCGTGCATCCAACATGCAGACGCATCTCGTTTGGCCGCCCGATTTTTTTGCAAATGAATAGTAAACTGAAATTTTCGCACCACAGTCATAGTTCATTCTAGAAGCCATAGTTCATATGTCGGCCAGAATGCCTGTGACCGATACACATGTTAGCCTACAAAATGATCAACCTCCGAGTTTTCACTCCGGCGACAAAGCCAGCGGCCGGCATGCTTGCCAGCCTACAAATGATCAAACCTTAAAAAAATTCGCCGCAATAAAGCCAGTGGCCGGCACGCTTCCCAGCCTACAAAATGATCAACCCCCAAGTTTTCTCGATGGCAACAAAGCTAGCGGCTGGCACACTTGACGACCTTAAAAAAGAATGACCATAGTCCACGACCCGAGGCCTCCCTAGTTCATGACATCTTGGTCGAACATCTCCTTTTGCCGCTTCTCAAACCAACCTCTTCTCTTAGGGGACATGTTGGTCAAGTCCATGATCTTGATTGCTAGAGCCACCTCTTTTGCTTTTCTATCGGCATTGGTGGCCTCGATCATGAGCTTCTTCGTTTGGACGGCCTCCTCTATGTCGAGCTTCTTCCTCTTGCGGCCTCCTTCATGCCGAGCTTCTTCATTTGGAGCTTCAACTATATATTCATTTGCTCCTCCTTTTCTTGGTGCTTCCTCTCGTCCCTCACTTTCTTTTGGGTCATCATGTCATGCAAATGTAATGGCAAAGGACACAAGATGCAACAAATGTGAACATGGCATAACAGTGAAAGAGGAAGAGGCCATACCAAGTCACCCACGCCTAGGCCACTAACAGGATGGGTTTCAACGCTCTCAAGCGCAGCACAAGACTTGTTGTATTCTTGTTGAATAAACCCTCGTCTCTTTTGGATTGAGTTGATGTAACGGGTGCTCGCGAACTCATAGGGCAGAAACTTCCTCTGTTCATGAAAGGTTTTATGAACTCTCATCCAGAAAATGAATTCTTTTTTCTTGGCACCGGTCTTGGGATCTTGGCCTATCTCCTTCCAACTCTCACAAATCAACATGTCCTCTTCTATGGTGTACGATCCTGTGTGAATGATTTGCCTCCTCCTTTTGTGCATCGGCCCTTTGGGTGAGCTCATCGATAAACAATGGCTCCTACTCAATGTCGACGCCCACTTCTTCTTCCTCTTCACAATAGATGTCTTCATGCCATGAGTTACCATGGTCGTCGCCCTCTTCTTTGTCATGGACACCATAGTGGTCAGCACCATCTTGGTCGCGACCGTCTTGGCTTTGGGTCTCATCGGGATCATAGCCTTCATTGTCGGGGTGGAAGGCCTGGCCAGGACACTCGTAGATGATGTTCTCTATGAACGCGTTGTATTCAGGGTCATTGGTAAACGACGTCGGGTTTGGTGTTTTGACGAACAGGTTGCGGGCGCCGGGAAGGTTGGCTATAGGAGTCCACTGCAGTTGCTTCCTTTACATCCCGGCGGCCGACTGGCCGGCGCCGTTGTGCCCTAGCATGACGTTGAGGTCAATGACATGGGGCCAGGAGTGTCCGACGCGATCACGATGCCGTTCGGCGACATGGACAACCGGGTCGAGCATGCTGCCACTCCGGATGAAAACCGCTCATCTCCAGTTATGCATGAGCTCGACGATTGGTACTACGAAGGGTGAACAACTAACAAGCCTGTGCTCGCCGCGGCCATGGCGGTAGCAGAGAGAATGGCAAGCATGGGCCGGCACAACCCAAGCATGACGAGGGTGTGCATCGTCGCTGCCTGTCTGGCCTTGGCGATGATGGTCTCTTTGTCCTCGACAGCGGCCTTGTGTCACGCACCAGCGGCCTTGAGGACGAACTCAGCAGTGGCCTTCTTCTCCACCTGAATGGACTACAAGGCCCTTCTCTTGGCCGATTCTATGTCGAGCCACGCAATCTCCGCCGGCATGAGCTCCAACCGTGGCTTCTTCTTCGGCATCGCGGGACAGGCGGTGGCGACGCCTGATACGTCCATTTTGCATCATGCTTTTATATTGATATTTAATGCATTATGGGTTGTTATTACACATTATATCAGAATACTTATGCCTATTCTCTCTTATTTTACAAGGTTTACATGAAGAGGGAGAATGCCGACAGTTGGAATTCTAGGCTGGAAAAGGAGCAAATATTAGAGACCTATTGTCGGGGAAAATATATAGGGGCAAACATTTTCCCCTGACTCGTGCATGGACAAGCCCAGGACAAAATAGAGATTGAAGAACCAAGAGATTTGAAGAACCAACATGCAGCTCAGAAGGACCAAGATTGAGCCTGGAGAGCAGGATATCGACAAGAGAAGGGCCTCCCTTGCCGGGCAGGCGAGCCCGGCAAGGGGCGAGGCCACCACCAGAAGCGAGCAACCGAGGCTCCCCGACAGAGCCTATGGGGTTCCGTGGGGGCAGAACTGCCCCACTAACCACTCAAACATGACTCACGTTGTCAATCAGTGCGGTGTCAAGCTGCAAGATGATTAAGTGGCAGTCATTCACCACATGGCAACCATTTCCTACAGAGAAGCCTACAGATCACACCCGTACTACGACGTGTCAAGAGAGCAGATGCGGAGCTGGCAAGATAGCCCGGCAGGCCTTGCCGGGCGCCCAATGATGTGAAACTAAGTGGTGCATTTAATCCACCCTGTAAGCCCGCAGAGTTAGGTATGGTAGCACTGTTTGCTATCATATCAGTGAATAATGACCACTTTGCCACTGTGGTGAACCCTTAATCTATAAAAGGAGGCCCATGGCACTCGTAGGAGGGGTTAGAGGGTTGGAAAGTTGACAACCCCAAGCCACCACATACACGTAGTCGCCACAGGCAAACCTTGCCAGGAAAGTGTACTACGCTCCACCACATCCATTCCTCCATCAATCCACTAAAGCAAGAGTAGGGTCTTATGCCTCGCGGCGTCCCGAACCTGGGTAAATCGCTTGTGTGCTCTCTACGGCCGTACGCTGGTCTGCTCTTTGTGCAACGAGCCGCCCCCCTGCCGAACCAACAAGGGGCCACCCGATCCCATAGGTGGCCGAAGAAATCCCGCGACAGCTATTATGCACAACTCCAAAAGTCCTGAAACTTCACGGAGCATGTATTTGGAATAAATAAAAAATATTGGGTGAAGAAAGTACCTGAGGGGGGCCACCAGCCAGCCACAAGGGTGGAGGGCACGCCCTACCCCCTAGGTGTGCCCCCTGACCTTGTGGGCCCCCTGGCAGGCCTCTGGTGCTCATCTTTGGCTATATGGTGTCTTTTACCCTGGAAAAAAAATCAAGGAGAAGCTTTCGGGACGAAGCGCCGCTGTCTCGAGGCGGAACCTGGGCAGAACCAATCTAGGGCTCTGGAAGAGCTGTACTACTAGGGAAACATCCCTCCGAGAGGGGGAAATCGTCGCCATCGTCATCACCATCGATCCTATCATCGCGAGGGGGTCAATCTCCATCAACATATTCACCAGCACCATCTCCTCTCAAACCCTAGTTCATCTCTTATATTCGATCTTGGTCCCAAAACCTCAGATTGGTACCTGTGGGTTGCTAGTAGTGTTGATTACTCCTTGTAGTTGATGCTAGTTGGTTTATCCAGTGGAAGATTCTATTTTCAGATCCTTAATGATAATTAATACTCCTCTAATTATGATTATTAATATGATTTGTGAGCAGTTACGTCTGTTCCTGAGGACATGGGAGAAGTCTTGCTATAAGTAATCATGTGAATTTGGTATTCATTTGATATTTTGATCAGATGTATGTTGTCTCTCCTCTAGTGGTGTTATGTGAACGTCGACTACATGACACTTCACCATTATTTGGTCCTAGGGGAAGGCATTGGGAAGTAATAAGTAGATGATGGGTTGCTAGAGTGACAGAAGCTTAAACCCTAGTTTATGCGTTGCTTCGTAAGGGGCTGATTTGGATCCATATGTTTCATGCTATGGTTAGGTTTACCTTAATTCTTCTTTCATAGTTGCAGATGCTTGCGAGAGGGGTTAATCATAAGTGGGAGGCTTGTCCAAGGAAGGGTAGCACCCAAGCACCAGTCCACCCACATCAAATTATCAAAGTAACGAACGCGAATCACATGAGCATGATGAAAACTAGTTTGACAACAATTCCCATGTGTCCTCGGGAGCGCTTTGCTTTACATAAGAGTTTGTCCAGGCTTGTACTTTGCTACAAAAAGGATTGGGCCACCTTGATGCACCTTAGTTACTTTATTTACTTGTTACTCATTACGATTTATCTTATCACAAAACTATGTGTTACCGATAATTTCAGTGCTTGCAGAGAATACCTTGCTGAAAACTGCTTGTCATTTCCTTCTGCTCCTCACTGGGTTCAACACTATTACTTATCAAGAGGACTTCGATATATCCCCTATACTTGTGGGTCACCAAGACTCTTTTTTGGTGCCGTTGCTGGGGAGTGAAGCGCCTTTGGGAAGGAAACGTTTATATAGTGTGCTGAAATTTACTGTCACTTGTTACTATGGAAAATAATCCTTTGAGGGGTTTGTTCGGGGTATATTCACCTTGACCGGGACCACAATTAGCTACCCCTCAACCTACTGCACCTACTGAAAATATTTATTCTGAAATTCCTTCAGGTATGATAGAGAAATTGCTAGCTAATCCTTATGCACGAGATGGAACATTACATCCGATATGCACCTAATCTATGTGGATGAAGTTTATGGATTATTTAGGCTTGCAAGTATGCCCGAGGATGTTGTCAAGAAGAAGGTCTTCCCTTTATCCTTTAAGGGGAAGGCATTGACATGGTATAGGCTATTGGATTATATTGGATCATGGAACTACAACCAATTGAAATTGGAATTGCATCAGAAGTTTTATCCTATGCATCTGGCTCATCGCGATCGGAATTGTATATATAGTTTTTGGCCTCATGAAGGAGAAATTATCACTCAAGCTTGGGGAGGCTTAAGTCAATGTTATATTCATGCCCCAATCAAGATCTCTCAAGAGAAATTATTATTCAAAAAAATTTATTCTCGGCTTTTTCATAATGATTGATCCATGCTCGATACTTCTTGTACTGGTTCCTATATGAAGAAGGATATTGAATTCAAATGGGATTTATTGGAAAGAATTAAATGCAACTCCGAAGATTGGGATCTTGACGAAGGTAAGGAGTCAGGTATAAACCTTAAGTTTGATTGTGTTAAATCTTTTATGGATACCGATGCTTTTCATGATTTTAGCACTAAATATGGACTTGACTTTGAGATAGTAGCTTCTTTTGTGAATCTTTTGCTCCTCATGTTGATCTCCCTAAGGAGAAGTGGTTTAAATATCATCCTCGCATTGAAGTTAAAGTAGTAGAACCTATTAAAATTGAAGAAGAAACTATTACTTATAATGTTGATCCTATTGTTCCTACTTCTTATATTGAGAAACTGCCATTCCCTGTTAGCATAAAGGATCATGCTAAAGCTTCAATTGTGGTTAACAAAAGTAATATTAGAACACCCAAACCCTCTGAGCAAATTAAAGTTGAACCTAGTATTGCTATGGTTAAAGATCTCTTGGCTGATAATATTGATGGGCATGTTATTTATTTCTGTGATGAAGCCGCTAGGATTGCTAAACCCGATATGAAAGATAAACATAGACCTGTTGTTGGCATGCCTGTTGTTTCTGTTAAAATAGGAGATCATTTTTATCATGGCTTATGTGATGTGGGTGCTAGTGTGAGTGCAATTCTGTATACCTTATATAAAGAAATTATGAATGATATTGCACCTGCTGAGATAGAAGATATTGATGTTACTATTAAGCTTGCTAATAGAGATACTATATCAACAATTGGGATTGTTAGAGATGTTGAAGTCTTGTGTGGGAAAATTAAATATCCTACTTATTTTCTTGTTCTTGGTTCCCCACAAGATAATTTTTGTCCCATTATATTTGGTAGACCCTTCTTGAATACTGTTAATGCTAAGATAGACTGCGAGAAAGATGTTGTTACTATTGGTTTAGGGGATATGTCTCATGATTTTAATTTCTCTAAATTTCGTAGACAACCCCATGATAAAGAATTGCCTAGTAAGGATGAAATTATTGGTCTTGCTTCTATTGCCATGCCTCCTGCTGATCCTTTAGAACAATATTTGATAGACCATGAAAATGATATGTTTATGAATGAAAGAAGAGAAATAGATGAAGTATTCTTTAATCAGGGACCTATTTTGAAACAAAATTTGCCCGTTGAAATCCTTGGAGATCCTCCTCCACCCTAGGGTGATCCTATGTTTGAGCTTAAACAATTACCCGATACTCTGAAATATGCTTATCTTGATGAAAAGAAGATATATCCTGTTATTATTAGTGCAAACCTTTCAGAGCATGAAGAAAATAAATTATTGAAAACTCCAAAGAAGCACCATGCTGCTATTGGATATACTCTCGATGATCTTAAGGGCATTAGTCCCACTGTATGTCAGCACAACATTAAATTGGAGAAAAACGCTAAACCGGTTGTTGATCATCAACGACGGTTAAATCCTAAGATGAAAGAAGTGGTAAGAAATGAAATAGTAAAGCTTCTGGAGGCAGGTATAGTTTATCCTATTGTTGATAGTTAGTGGGTAAGTCCTATTCATCGTGTTCTGATATGTCTCCAACGTATCTATAATTTTTGATTGTTCCATGCTATTATATTATCTATTTTGGATGTTTATGGGCTTTATTAGACACTTTTATATTATTTTGGGACTAACCTATTAAACCAGAGTCCATTGCCAGTTTCTGTTTTTCCCTTGTTTCAGTGTGTTTCACAGAAAAGGAATATCAAACGGAGTCCAAACGGAATTAAACCTTCGTAAAAGTTATTTTTGGAAGGAAAGCAATACAGGAGACTTGGTGTGCACGTCAGTGGATCAACGAGGAGAGCACGAGGCAGGGGGCGCGCCCACCCCCTGGGCGTGCCCTCCACCCTTGTGGGCCCCTCGTGGCTCCCCTGATGTATTTCTTCCGCCTATTTATATCCATATACCCTAAAACTATTGGGGAGCACAATAGATCAGGAGTTCTGCCGCCAGAAGCCTCCGTAGCCACCGAAAACAAATCTAGACCCGTTCCGGCCCCCTGCTGGAGGGGGGAATCCCTCTTTGGTGGCCATCTTCATCATCCTGGTGCTCTCCATGGCGAGGAGGGAGTAGTTCTCCCTCGAGGCTGAGGGTATGTACCAGTAGCTATGTGTTTGATCTCTCTCTCTCTCATGTTCTTGAGGTGGTACGATCTTGATGTATCGCGAGCTTTGCTATTATATTTGGATCCTATGATGTTTCTCCCCCTCTACTCTCTTGTAATGGATTGAGTTTTCCCTTTGAAGTTATCTTATCAGATTGAGTCTTTAAGGATTTGAGAACACTTGATGTATGTCTTGCGTGGGATACCCGTGGTGACAATGGGGTATTCTATCGATCTACTTGATGTATGTTTTGGTGATCAACTTGCGGATTCGGTGACCTTGGGAATCTATGCATAGGGGTTGGCACACGTTTTCGTCTTGACTCTCCGGTAGAATCTTTGGGGCACTCTTTGAAGTTCTATGTGTTGGTTGAATAGATGAATCTGAGATTGTGTGATGCATATCGTATAATCATACCCACAGATACTTGAGGTGACATTGGAGTGTCTAGGTGACATTAAGGTTTTGGTTGATTTGTGTCTTAAGGTGTTATTCTAGTACGAACTCTAGGGCTGTTTGTGACACTTATAGGAATAGCCTAACGGATTGATTGGAAAGAATAACTTTGAGGTGGTTTCGTACCCTACCATAATCTCTTCGTTTGTTCTCCGCTATTAGTGACTTTGGAGTGACTCTTTGTAGCATGTTGAGGGATAGTTATGTGATCTAATTATGTTATTATTGTTGAGAGAACTTGCACTAGTGAAAGTATGAACCCTAGGCCTTGTTTCAACGCTTTGCAATACCGTTTGTGCTCACTTTTATCATTAGTTACCTTGCTGTTTTTATATTTTCAGATTACAAAAAACATTTATCTACTATCCATATACCACTTGTATCACCATCTCTTCGCCGAACTAGTGCACCTATACAATTTACCACTATATTGGGTGTGTTGGGGACACAAGAGACTCTTTGTTATTTGGTTGCAGGGTTGCTTGAGAGAGACCATCTTCATGCTATGCCTCCTATGGATTGATAAACCTTAGGTCATCCACTTGAGGGAAATTTGCTACTGTCCTACAAACCTCTGCACTTGGAGGCCCAACAACGTCTACAATAAGAAGGTTGTGTAGTAGACATCAAGCTCTTTTCTGGCGCCGTTGCCGGGGAGGTGAGTGCTTGAAGGTATATCTTTAGATCTTGCAATCGAGTCTTTTAGTTTCTTGTTTTATCACTAGTTTAGTTTATAAAAGAAAATTAAAAAAAATGAAATTAAGTTTGCCTCATACTCTTCATCTTTTTAATATCTTTCGTGAGTATGATGGAAAGCAAAATTGTGCCAAAGTGTTAGAAGAAGAATGCATTAAAATGTTTGGCGCTAAATCTTTGAATGATGAGCATGATTGCAATGTTGTTAGTATGAACTCCTTGACTATCCATAGTACTAATGATGATTGCACTAGTTATGATGAAAATGTCTCCTATAAACATGTCAATTTTTGTGGAGTGCATTGGGTTTGCAAGTACACACCAAATAGGGAAGATAGATATTGCAAGAGGCATAAGCATTTAGAAATTAAATTGTTGCAAAAAAGGCTAGATGTTTGTGCTGAAAGATTCAATACTTATCGCCATCCTTGTGAACTTTGCAATGAACATGGTCATTTAAAGCTCCAATGCTATTTGTTTCATGATCAAGTCGTGTCCAAAAATTGTGATAACTTGATTACCCTTGAGCATCATAAAGAGCTTAGTCTTCTTTTGGGTTATGAAGAAATGAAACGTATAACTAAGGGTATTCCAAAATTTAATCTCGATAAATTTCTTGATTTTGATCTAGAGGAAATTTATATGTATTGTGCGGTGAATTGCATTGAAAACCCTTATATTGCCAATTACATAAAGAAAAGAAAACAAATATAGGATGAAGAGAATACTAATGAAAGGGAAGAGACTTCCCAATATCCTCCTATTATTTCTTATGATGAATCAGGTAACGAGGAGGAGCCTTCTATTCAACCAATATCATTAATAAGGAGCTCCAAAAAGAGGATTGAACCCACACATGATGTGGTGAAGAAGAAGAAAAGAAAAAGGAAGAGAGGTAAAAAGATATCTCTCCCAAATAATGCTGCTCCTATTACTGTTGTGCCTCATGAAAATATAATTGTGGAATATGATGCACTTGATGATGATCTCGTTATGCCTATTGCTTGTTGTGATGATTATGATTGGGAAGATAATGATACTTCTTATGATCTTGAAAATCTTTTTGGCACTTGCTTGGAAGAATATGATAATTGCTATACTATTGGTGCTATCCATACTATTAATGATGAGAGTGATTATGCTTATGATATTAAAAGTCCCAAGCTTGGGGATGCTATGTTTGATGAAGATGATGTTTTTGAGAATATATTTGCTGCAATTAATGTTTGTCCCAAGCTTGGGGATGCTATGTTTAATGAAGATGATATTTTTAGTCTCCCAAGTTTTGATATGCAAATTTATAATGATGATAGCATGCCTCCTACTTATGATAATTATGAAAATGGATTTGGAGAGGTCATGACTTTATTTAGTGATGATTCCACTATCTTGGAAGAGGTTTCAATCGATTATGATGAGAACAAAGTTGCTACTTATGATAATTATTGTGATGATACATATAGTATAAAAAGTAGTGATGATTATATTTATAAAACTTGTCATGATTATGATTACCCTTTTTCTGAACATTACTGTTTTAATGTGGAAACAATTTATAGTATTCGAGTTTCTTATGATACTCCCACTATTCCAAATGAGAAGAATTTTGCTTATGTGGAGAGTAATAAAATTTCTATGCTTGTAGATCATGAAAAGAATGCTTTAGGTGCTGGTTATATTGTTGAATTCATTCATGATGCTACTGAAAATTATTATGAGGGAGGAATATATGCTTGTAGGAATTGCAATAATATCAAGTTTCCTCTCTATGTGCTTAAAGTTTTGAAGTTATACTTGTTTTGCCTTCCTATGCAAGTTGATTCTTATTCCCACAAGTTGTTTGCTCACAAAATCCCTATGCATAGGAAGTGGGTTAGACTTAAATGTGCTAGTCATATTCTTCATGATGCTCTCTTTATGTTTCAATCCTTATCTTTTATGTGAGCATCGTTGAAATCATCATGCCTAGCTAGGGGCGTTAAATGATAGCGCTTGTTGGGAGGCAACCCAATTTTATTTTTATTCCTTGATTTTTTGCTCCTGTTTAGTAATAAATAATTCATATAGCCTCTGTTTAGATGTGGTTTTATGCTTTTAATTAGTGTTTGTGCCAAGTAGAACCTTTGGGAAGACTTGGGGAAAGTCTTTGCGATCATGCTGTAAAAAACAGAAACTTTAGCGCTCACGAGAATTGCTGCCATTTTTTATTGGAGAGTGATATTTAGTTAATTATTTTTGAATATGATTAATAGACAAATTACTCAGGTCCAAAAATTTATTTGAGAATTTTACGAGTTCCAGAAGTATACGTTTGATACAGATTACTACAGACTGTTCTGTTTTTGACAGATTCTGTTTTCTATGTGTTGTTTGCTTATTTTGATGAATCTATGAGTAGTATCGGAGGGTATGAACCATAGAGAAGTTGGAATACAGTAGATATTACACCAATATGAATTTAGAATGAGTTCACAACAGTACCTAAGTGGTGATTTATTTTCTTATACTAACGGAGCTTACGAGTTTTCTGTTAAGTTTTGTGTTGTGAAGTTTTCAAGTTTTGGGTAAAGATTCGATGGACTATGGAATAAGGAGTGGCAATAGCCTAATCTTGGGGATGCCCAAGGCACCACAAGGTAATATTCAAGGACAACCAAGAGCCTAAGCTTGGGGATGCCTCTATTTCGTCTTCGTTCATCGGTAACTTTACTTGGAGCTATATCTTTATTCACCACATGATATGTGTTTTTCTTGGAGCGTCATTTTATTTCATTTATTTTTGCTTGCTGTCTGAATAAAATACCAAGATCTGAAATTCTTTAATGTTAGAGAGTCTTCACATAGTTGCATAATTATTCGACCACTCATTGATCTTCACTTATATCTTTCGGAGTAGTTTGTCATTTGCTCTAGTGCTTCACTTATATCTTTTTAGAGCACGGTGGTGGTTTTATTTTGAAGAAATAATTGATCTCTCATGCTTCACTTATATTGTTTTGAGAGTCTTTAGAACAGCATGGTAATTTTCTTTGGTTATGAATTTAGTCCTAATATGATGCGCATCCAAGAGGGATATAATAAAAACTTTCATATAGAGTGCATTGAATACTAAGAGAAGTTTGATACTTGATAATTGTTTTGAGATATGGATATGGTGATATTAGAGTCATGCTAGTTGAGTAGTTGTCAATTTGAGAAATAATTGTGTTGAAGTTTGTGATTCCCGTAGCATGCACGTATGGTGAACCGTTATGTGACGAAGTCGGAGCATGATTTGTTTATTGATTGTCCTCCTTATGAGTTGCGGTCGGGGACGAGCGATGGTCTTTTCCTACCAATCTATCCCCCTAGGAGCATGCACGTAGTACTTTGTTTCGAGAACTAATAGATTTTTTCAATAAGTATGTGAGTTCTTTATGACTAATGTTGAGTCCATGGATTATACGCACTCTCATCCTTCCACCATTGCTAGCCTCTCTAGTACCGCGCAACTTTCGCCGGTACCATAAACCCACCATTTACCTTCCTCAAAACAGCCACCATACCTACCTATCATGGCATTTCCATAGCCATTCCGAGATATATTGCCATGCAACTTTCCACCATTCCATTTATTATGGCACACTTCATCATTGTCATAGTGCCTTGCATAATCATGTAGTCGACATCGTATTTGTGGCAAAGCCACCGTTCATAATTTTTCATACATGTCACTCTTGATTCATTGCTATCCCGGTATACCGCCGGAGGCATTCATATAGAGTCATACTTTGTTCTAGTTGTAATCATTGAGTTGTAAATAAATAGAAGTGTGATGATCATCATTCATAGAGCATTGTCCCAAAAAAAAGGAAAAAAAGAAATCCCCCCCCCCAAAAAGAAAGAAAGGCTAAATAAAAAAGAAAGGCCAAATAAAAAAGGGAAAGTCCAAGTAAAAAATAAAAAAATAAATAAAAGGGACAATGCTACTATCCTTTTTCCACACTTGTGCTTCAAAGTAGCACCATGATCTTTATGATCGAGAGTCTCTTGTTTTGTCACTTTCATATACTAGTGGGAATTTTTCATTATAGAACTTGGCTTGTATATTCCAACAATGGGCCTCCTCAAGTGCCCTAGGTCTTCGTGAGCAAGCAAGTTGGATGCACACCCACTTAGTTTCTTTTGTTGAGCTTTCATACATTTATAGCTCTAGTGCATCCGTTGCATGGCAATCCCTACTCCTTGCATTGACATCAATTGATGGGCATCTCCCTAGCCCATTAATTAGCCACGTCGATGTGAGACTTTCTCCTTTTTGTCTTCTCCACATAACCCCCTCATTATATTCTATTCCACCCATAGTGCTATATCCATGGCTCACACTCATGTATTGCGTGAAAGTTGAAAAAAGTTTGATATTACCAAAAGTATGAAACAATTGCTTGGCTTGTCATCGGGATTGTACATGATGAGAGCATTCTTGTGTGACGAAAATGGAGCATGACCAAACTATATGATTTTGTAGGGATGAACTTTCTTTGGCCATGTTATTTTGAGAAGACATGATTGCTTAGTTAGTATGCTTGAAGTATTATTATTCTATGTCAATACTAAACTTTTGTCTTGTATCTTATGGATCTGAACATTCATGCCAAAATGAATAGAATTACTTAGAGAAATATGTTAGGTAGCATTCCACATCAAAAATTCCATTTTTATCATTTACCAACTCGAGGACGAGCAGGAATTAAGCTTGGGGATGCTGATACATCTCCAACGTATCTATAATTTTTGATTGTTCCATGCTATTATATTATCTGTTTTGGATGTTTATGGGCTTTATTAGACACTTTTATATTAATTTTGGGACTAACATATTAACCCAGAGCCCAGTGCCAATTTCTGTTTTTCCCTTGTTTCAGTGTTTTGCAGAAAAGGAATATCAAACGGAGTCCAAACGGAATGAAACCTTCGGAAAAGTTATTTTTGAAAGGAAAGCAATACAGGAGACTTGGAGTGCACGTGAGGGGATCAACGAGGAGAGCACGAGGCAGGGGGACGCGCCCACCCCCTGGGCGCGCCCTCCACCCTCATGGGCCCCTCATGGCTCCCCTGATGTATTTCTTCCGCCTATATATATATCCATATACCCTAAAACTATCGGGGAGCACAATAGATCGGGAGTTCCGCCGTCAGAAGCCTCCGTAGCCACCGAAAACCAATCTAGACCCGTTCCGGCACCCTGCCGGAGGGGGGAATCCCTCTCCGGTGGCCATCTTCATCATCCCGGAGCTCTCCATGGCGAGGAGGGAGTAGTTCTCCCTCGGGGCTGAGCGTATGTACCAGTAGCTATGTGTTTGATCTCTCTCTCTCTCTCGTGTTCTTGAGGTGGTACGATCTTGATGTATCGCGAGCTTTGCTATTATATTTGGATCCTATGATGTTTCTCCCCCTCTACTCTCTTGTAATGGATTGAGTTTTCCCTTTGAAGTTATCTTATCAGATTGAGTCTTTAAGGATTTCAGAACACTTGATGTATGTCTTGCATGGGATACCCGTGGTGACAATGGGGTATTCTATTGATCTACTTGATGTATGTTTTGGTGATCAACTTGCGGGTTCCGTGACCTTGGGAATCTATGCATAGGGGTTGGCACACGTTTTCGTCTTGACTCTCCGATAGAATCTTTGGGGCACTCTTTGAAGTTCTATGTGTTGGTTGAATAGATGAATCTGAGATTGTGTGATGCATATCGTATAATCATACCCACGGATACTTGAGGTGACATTGGAGTATCTAGGTGACATTAGGGTTTTGGTTGATTTGTGTCTTAAGGTGTTATTCTAGTACGAACTCTAGGGCTGTTTGTGGCACTTACTGGAATAGCCCAACGGATTGATTGGAAAGAATAACTTTGAGGTGGTTTCGTACCCTACCATAATCTCTTTGTTTGTTCTCCGCTATTAGTGACTTTGGAGTGACTCTTTGCTGCATGTTGAGGGATAGTTATGTGATCTAATTATGTTATTATTGTTGAGAACTTGCACTAGTGAAAGTATGAACCCTAGGCCTTGTTTCAATGCATTGCAATACCGTTTGTGCTCACTTTTATCATTAGTTACGTTGCTGTTTTTATATTTTCAGACTAGAAAAACCTTTATCTACTATCCATATACCACTTGTATCACCATCTCTTCACCGAACTAGTGCACCTATACAATTTACCATTGTAATGGGTGTGTTGGGGACACAAGAGACTCTTTGTTATTTGGTTGCAGGGTTGCTTGAGAGAGACCATCTTCATCCTATGCCTCCTACGGATTGATAAACCTTAGGTCATCCACTTGAGGGAAATTTGCTACTGTCCTACAAACCTCTGCACTTGGAGGCCCAACAACGTCTACAAGAACAAGGTTGTGTAGTAGACATCATGTTCCTAAGAAGGGACATATTACTGTTGTTCCTAATGATAAGAATGAATTGATTCCACAAAGAATTGTTCCATGTTATAGAATGGTAATTGATTTCCGTGAATGGAATGAAGCTACTAGAAAAGATCATTACCCTCTTCCTTTTATTAATCAAATGCTAGAAAGATTATCCAAACATACACATTTTTGCTTTCTAGATGGTTATTCTGGTTTCTCTCAAACACCTGTGTCAAAAGAGGATCAAGAGAAGACCACTTTTACTTGCCCTTTCGGTACCTTTGCTTATAGACATATGCGTTTTGGTTTATGTAATGCACCTGCTACCTTTCAAAGATGTATGAATGCTATATTCTATGACTTTTGTGAAAACATTGTTGAGGTTTTCATGGATGAGTTCTCCGTTTACGGGACTTATTTTGATGATTGCTTAAGCAACCTTGATCGAGTTGTGTAGAGATGTGAAGAAACTAATCTTGTCTTGAATTGGGAGAAGTGACACTTTATGGTTAATGAAGGTATTGTCTTGGGGCATAAAATTTCTGAAAGAGGTATTGAAGTTGATAAATCTAAAGTAGATGCTATTGAAAAGATACCGTGTCCTAAAGATATCGAGGGTATAAGAAGTTTCCTTGGTCATGTTGGTTTCTATAGGAGGTTTATTAAAGACTTCTCTTAAATTTCTAGGCCTCTCACTAATCTCTTGCAAAAAGATGTTCCTTTTGTTTTTGATGATCATTGTGTAGAAGCATTTGAAATACATAAGAAAGCCTTGATTACTACACCTATTGTTCAGCCACCTGATTGGAATTTACCCTTTGAAATTATGTGTGATGCTAGTGATAATGCTATTGGTGTTGTTCTAGGACAAAGAGTTGATAAGAAATTAAATGTTATTCAGTATGCTAGTAAAACTCTAGACAGTGCCCAGAGAAATTATGCTACCACCGAAAAAGAATTTTTAGCAGTTGTATTTGCGTGTGATCAGTTCAGACCTTATATTGTTGATTCCAAAGTGACTGTTCACACTGGTCATGCTGCTATTAAATATCTTATGGAAAAGAAAGATGCTAAACCTAGACTTATTAGATGGGTTCTCTTGCTACAAGAATTTGATTTGCATATTGTTGATAGAAAGGGAGCTGAGAACCCCGTTGCAGACAACTTGTCTAGGTTAGAGAATGTTCTTGATGACCCTCTACCTATTGATGATAGCTTTCTTGATGAGCAACTAAATGTCATAAATGCCTCTCATAATACTCCATGGGATGCTGATTATGCAAATTATATTGTTGCTAAATTTATACCACCTAGTTTCACATACCAGCAAAAGAAAAAGTTTTTCAATGATTTAAGACATTACTTCTGGGATGACCCACACCTTTATAAAGAAGTAGTAAATGGTGTTATTAGACGTTGTATACCTGAGCATGAAGATGAATAGATCCTACGCAAGTGCCACTCCGAGTCTTACGGAGGACACCACGCTGGAGATAGAACTGCACATAAGGTATTTCAATCCGATTTCTATTGGCCCACTCTCTTTAAAGATGCCCGTACGTTTTTCTTGTCTTGCGATCAATGTCAAAGAATTGGTAATATTAGTAGACGTCAAGAACTGCCTATGAATTATTCACTTGTTATTGAACCATTTGATGTTTGGGGCTTTGATTATATGGGGCCTTTTCCTTCCTCTAATGGGTATACACATATTTTAGTTGATATTGATTACGTTACTAAGTGGGTAGAAGCTATTCCAACTAGTAGTGCTGATCATAAAACTTCTATTAAGATGCTCAAAGAAGTTATTTTTTCGAGGTTTGGAGTCCCTAGATATTTAATGACTGATGGTGGTTCACATTTTATTCATGGTGCTTTCCGTAAAGTGATTGCTAAGTATGATGTTAATCATAGAATTGCATCTCCATATCATCCTCAGTCTAGTCGTTAAGTAGAATTGAGCAATAGAGAGATTAAATTAATTTTGCAAAAGACTGTTAATAGATCTAGAAAGAATTGGTCTAAGAAACTTGATGATGCTTTGCGGGCTTATAGACTGCTTATAAGAACCCCATGGGTATGTCTCCGTATAAAATGGTTTATGGAAAAGCATGTCATTTACCTCTTGAACTAGAACATAGGGCATATTGGGCTATTAAAGAGCTCAATTATGATTTCAAACTTGTCGGCAAGAAGAGGTTATTTGATATTAGCTCACTTGATGAATGGAGAACCCAAGCCTATGAGAATGCCAAGTTCTTTAAAGAAAAAGTTAAAAGATGCCATGATAGAAGGATACAAAAGCGTGAGTTTAATGTAGGTGATCATGTTTTGCTATACAACTCTCGTTTAAGATTTTTTGCAGGAAAGCTTGTCTCTAAATGGGAAGGTCCTTACATCATTGAGGAGGTCTACCGTTTTGGTGGCATAGAAGTTAACAATGCCGAAGGCAAAAATCCAAAGGTGGTAAACGGTCAAAGACTCAAACATTATATCTCAGGTACTCCCATAAATGTTGAGACCAATATACTTGATACCGTAACCCCGGAGGAGTACATAAGGGACACTTTCTAGAATGTTTCAGATTCCGAAAAGGAATAGTTATGTGGTACGGTAGGTAAACCAACTCCAAAAAGTTTCCAATGATAAATTTTCTCCGTTTTGGAATATTTAAAAAAAATTGGAAAATTAAAAGTAGTCCGAAAGAGACACGAGGCCACCATAAGGGTGGAGGGAGCGCCCTACCCCCTGGGCACGCCCCCCATCCTTGTGGCCACCTCGTGTGCCTTCCAGAGTCCGTTTTCTTGCACGATACTTCTTATGGTCGGTAAAAATTCATTATATAATCTCCCGAAAGTTTTGACCCCCGTACCACGCAAATATCTCCTATTTTTGTTTCGAGTTGTTTTCTGCCAGATTATTCAAGGCCAGGCATCATGTCATCCCCCTCCTCCAACAATGCGGGCGACAATGTGTAGCTGATGAAGATAGAGATGAAGCGAGAAGAACGCAGGAAAAATCAACGAGGATGATAAAATCAGGAAGGCCGCGGAAGATCAAGCTCCGACAGCCGAAGAAGAAGTCATCCTTCAACCTCACTACGATTATCTTACTCCTACTGAAATTGAAGCTTTCAAGATCATTGAAATAGTTTGTGTGCAAAACAAGTATCTCACTCGTGAAAATATTCTGTTGCAAGAGTACATCACAGCACTCAACGGCATTATTCGCAAATTGGAGAATCTCCTACGCTCGATGTGCGACACGACTTCATCAACAACTCCATCATCCTCACTCTCAAAGAAAGAGATCTAAACACATGGGTATGCGCACTCCCCTTGGCAACTGCTAATCTTGGGGGAGTGCCTCGATATCGTATCACCATCACATCTTTATCTTTATTGCTTATATTAGTTCGATCCTTTTGGTTATATCTTGATGTAGTAGAATAAATTTTTAGTATGATCTAGCTTTGCGTTTTGCTTTATGTTCCCTCTATGTAATCGAGTCCATGAGATATATAATAAAGAGTAGTTTTGAGATAAGGGCTTTGCTTTCTTGCTATGATCTTGAGGGAATTAAATAAAAGAAAGAAATAAAAAGATCATATATTGATCTTATGGAGAGTAATGACTTCACATATAAAGAGTATGATGAATAAAAGTTGTTGAGAGCTGACAAACATAGTTTTGGTCATTGTTGAAATTAATAGGAAGTAATAAAGAAAGAGAGGCTTCACATTGTGAGCACTCATTAGAATATGACATGCTAAAAGGTTGATGTTGGACAAGGAAGACAACATAATGGGTTATGTTTTCTTATATCCGAATAGAAGTTATATTGTTTTGGATCATCCAACATGTTAAGCTTTCCTTTCCCCCTCATGTTAGCCAAATTCTTTGCACCAAGTAGAGATACTACTTGTGCTTCCAAACATCCCTAAACCCGGTTTTGCCGTGAGAGTCCACCATACCTACCTATGGATTGAGTAGGATCCTTCAAGTAAGTTGTCATCGGTGCAAGCAATAAAAATTGATCTCTAAATATGTATGATTTATTAGTGTGAAGAAAATAAGCTTGATACAAACTTGTGATATGGAAGAAATAAAATGATGGACTGCATAATAAAGGTCCTTATCACAAGTGGCAATATAAAGTGACGCTCTATTGCACTAAGATTTTGTACATCCAACCATAAAAGCACATGACAACCTCTGCTTCCCTCTGTGAAGGGCCTATCTTTTCCTTTTATCTCCTACCCTTATACAAGATTCATGGTGATCATCACCTTCCCTTTTTATACTTTTTCCTTTGGCAAGCACTATGTGTTGGAGAGATTCGGATATATATATCCACTCAGATGTAGGTTCTCATAAAGTATTATTGTTGACATTACCCTCGAGGTAAGAGGTTGGGAGGCGAAACTATAAGCCCCTATCTTTCTCTGTGTCCGATTGAAACTTTGTACCCATAAGTATCGCATGAGTGTTAGCAATTGTGAAAGATTAGATGATAGTTGAGTATGTGGACTTGCTGAAAAGCTCTTTAAATTGACTCTTTCCGATGTTATGATAAATTGCAATTGTTTCAATGACTGAGATCATAGTTTGTTAGTTTTCAATGAAGTT
Source organism: Triticum urartu (assembly GCF_056163025.1). Taxonomy (NCBI): domain Eukaryota; kingdom Viridiplantae; phylum Streptophyta; class Magnoliopsida; order Poales; family Poaceae; genus Triticum; species Triticum urartu. Next base: position 272,554,095 of record NC_141878.1, on the reverse strand, counting down.
TCTAATTCATACTTTATCTTGTGAACGAATTGTTACTTTAGCATAAGAAATTATACGGCATTATATGTTGCTATTCTAAAGATGATCATGATGCCCTCATGTCCATATTTTATTATTTTATCGACACCTCTATCTCTAAATATGTGGACATATTTATCGATATCGGCTTTCGCTTGAGGACAAGCGAGGTCTAAGCTTGGGGGAGTTGATACGTCCATTTTGCGTCATGCTTTTATATTGATATTAAATGCATTATGGGCTTTTATTACACATTTTATCACAATACTTATGCCTATTCTCTCTTATTTTACAAGGTTTACATGAAGAGGGAGAATGCCGACAACTGGGATTCTAGGCTGGAAAAGGCAAATATTAGAGACCTATTCCGCACAACTCCAAAAGTCCTGAAACTTCACGGAGCATGTTTTTGGAATAAATAAAAAATATTGGGCAAAGAAATTACCAGAGGGGGCCCACCAGCCAGCCACAAGGGTGGAGGGCGTGCCCCTAACCTTGTGGGCCCCCTGGTAGGCCTCCGGCGCCCATCTTTGGCTATATGGTGTCTTTTACCCTGGAAAAAATCGAGGAGAATCTTTTGGGACGAAGCGCCACCGTCTTGAGGCGGAACCTGGGCAGAACCAATCTAGGGCTCTGGTGGAGCTGTTCTGTCGGGGAAACATCCCTTTGGGAGGGGGAAATCGTCGCCATCGTCATCACCATCGATACTCTCATCGAGAGGGGGTCAATCTCCACCAACATCTTCACCAGCACCATCTACTCTCAACCCCTAGTTTATCTCTTGTATTCGATCTTGGTCCCAAAACCTCAGATTGGTACCTGTGGGTTGCTAGTAGTGTTGATTACTCCTTGTAGTTGATGCTAGTTGGTTTATCCGGTGGAAGATTCTATTTTCAAATCCTTAATGATAATTAATACTCCTTTGATTATGATTATGAATATGCTTTGTGAGTAGTTACGTCTGTTCCTTTGGACATGGGAAAAGTCTTGCTATAAGTAATCATGTGAATTTGGTATTCGTTCAATATTTTGATGAGATGTATGTTGTCTCTCCTCTAGTGGTGTTATGTGAACGTCGACTACATGACACTTCAGCATTATTTGGGCCTAGGGGAAGGCATTGGGAAGTAATAAGTAGATGATGGGTTGCTAGAGTGACAGAAGCTTAAACCCTAGTTTATGTGTTGCTTCTTAAGGGGCCGATTTGGATCCATATGTTTCATGCTATGGTTAGTGAGGGAGTCCTGGATTAGGGGGTCTCCGGACAGCCGGACTATATCCTTTGTCCGGACTGTTGGACTATGAAGATACAAGATTGAAGACTTCGTCCCATGTCCAGATGGGACTTTCCTTGGCGTGGAAGGCAAGCTTGGCAATACGGATATGTAGATCTCCTCCCTTGTAACAGACTCTGTGTAACCCTAGCCTGCTCCGATGTCTATATAAACCGGAGGGTTTAGTCCGTAGGACAACAACAATCATACCAGAGGCTAGCTTCTAGGGTTTAGCCTCTACGATCTTGTGGTAGATCAACTCTTGTAATACTCATATCATCAAGATCAATCAAGCAGGGCGTAGGGTATTACCTGCATAGAGAGGGCTCGAACCTGGGTAAACATCGTGTCCCCTCCCTCCTGTTACCATCCGCCTTAGACGCACAGTTCGAGACCCCCTACCTGAGATCCGCCGGTTTTGACACTGACATTGGTGCTTTCATTGAGAGTTCCACTGTGCCGTCACCATAAGGCTCGATGGCCCCTTCGATCATCGGTAACGATGCGGTGCAGGGTGAGGTTTTCCTCCCCGGACAAATGTTCGTATTTGGCGGCTTCGCACTGCGGGCCAATTCGCTTGGCCATCTGGAGTAGATCGAGAGCTACGCCCTGGCCATCAGGTCAGGTTCGGAAACTTAAACTACACTGCCGACATCCGAGGAGACTTGATCCTCGACGGATTCGAGCCCACGTCAGGTGCGCCGCACGATCACGACGAGCATGATTTAGCTCTGCCGTCAGACAGTGTTCGGTAGATCACACCTACAACTACTCCGGCCTTCAATCAGGAGCAAATTGTGCCATCCGAGGATGGAGGGATAGACCCCGCCATGGAGGCCGCACTCTCAGTGGCGATGGAGTTGGATACTTATTTCACCCCTTACGAGAGCCGTGTTGTCGAACCACTGGATTCGTCTCCGGCCACGGACTCCGAGCCGTCTACATTCGCACCTATCGAATCCGATTGGGTGCCGATCATGGAGTTTACCTCCGCGGATATCTTCCAGCACTCACCTTTCGGCGATGTGCTAAATTCATTAAGGTCTCTCTCCTTGTCAGGAGAACCTTGGCCGAACTATGTCCGGCTAGAATGGGATACGGATGACGAAGAAATTCGTTGTCCACCCACCACCCACTTAGTAGCCACTATCGACGATTTAACCGACATGCTCGACTTTGAATCCGAAGACATCGACTGTATGGACGACGATGCAGGAGACGAACAGGAACCACCGCCCGCAGGGCGCTAGACCGCCACCTCATCATATGATATATACATGGTGGACACCCCCAAAGAAGGCAATGGCGACGAGACAGCGGAGGATGACCACTCCAAGAAGCAACCCAAGCGCCGACATCAGCGGGGCCGCTCTAAGCCCCCCCACAGCAAAAGTAGTGATACCGGCACAAGAGACAATAACACTCCGGATAGTGCCGAAGAAAACCACAATCCCCTCCAGCACGATGTAGAGCGGGAGGGTGAACAGCTAGCCCTCCAGAGCAGGCAGCAGATGGAGAATCGGAGGAGGACAATTACATGCCTCTCTCCGAAGACAAGGTGAGCCTTGGCAACGAAGAATTTATCGTGCCTGAGGATCCCGTCGAGCAGGAGCGCTTCAAGCGCCGGCTTATGGCCACAGCAAATAGCCTGAAGAAAAAGCAACAATAGCTTCAAGCTAATTAAGACTTGCTAGCAGACAGATGGATCAATGTCCTTGCGGCCGAGGAATACGAACTCGGGCGCCCCTCCAAGAGTTACCCAAAGCGCAGGTTGCTACCTCACCTCGAGGAGGAAGCATTGAAACCTCCATCACCAGTGTACGATGCGGCTGACCGGCCACCGCAGGGCCGAGCCAGAGAGGTGTTTCAGCCTGAAGTTCAGCCTGCACCCGCCGCTACTCAATCAATAATACCAAGGCCCGGGGCAACACACAGGACCTGCGAGACGTATTGGACAGCAAGGCAAAACATGCAAGGTCAACATACGGGTCACGGGGGCGCGCGCCAACACGGGACAATGACCGTCGCGCCGGATACACTAAAAGTAAATCCGGCCGGGCTGAATACAGCAGACAAGACTCATATGAACTGCGTCGTGATATAGCCCGACACAGAGGCGCCGCACACCCCCTATGCTTCACTGATGAAGTTATGGATCACGAAATCCCAGAGGGTTTTAAACCCGTAAATATTGAACCATATGATGGTACAACAGATCCCGCTGTATGGATTGAGGATTTCCTCCTTCACATCCACATGGCTCACGGTGATGATCTGCATGCCATCAAGTACCTCCCACTAAAACTCAAAGGACCAGCTCGGCATTGGCTGAATAGCTTGCCAGCAGACTCCGTCGGCAGTTGGGAGGATTTGGAAGATGCATTTCTTGACAACTTCTAGGGCACTTATGTGCGACCACCGGATGCTGATGACTTGAGCCATATAACTCAGCAGCCAGGGGAATCGGCCAGGCAATTCTGGACACGGTTGCTAACTAAGAAAAACCAAATTGTTGACTGTCCGGATGCAGAGGCCTTAGCGGCATTCAAGCATAACATCCATGACGAGTGGCTTTCCCGGCACCTCGGCCAGGAGAAGCCGAAGTCTATGGCAGCCCTCACGACACTCATGACCCGCTTTTGCGTGGGCGAGGATAGCTGACTGGCTCGCAACAACAACACATCTAGGAATCCAGGCACTCCGGATACCAAAGATGCCAACGGGAGACCATGTTGTAACAGACAAAAGCGCCGCAACAATGGCGATAACACCGATGATACGAGAGTCAATGTCGGATTCAGAGGCTCTAGATCCGGTCAGCGGAAAAAGCCATTCAAAAGAAGTACTCTGGGCCCGTCCAGTTTGGGTCGCATACTTGAGCGCTCGTGTCAAATCCAGGGCACCCCCAATAAGCCAGGCAATCACACCAACAGAGAATGCTGGGTGTTCAAGCAGGCCGGCAAGTTAAATGCCGAAAACAAGGACAAGGGGCTGCATAGTGATGACGAGGAGGAGCCCCGGCCGCCGAGCACGGGAGGACAGAAGAGGTTCCCCCCCACAAGTGAAGATGGTGAACATGATATACGCAACCCACATTCCCAAGAGGGAACGGAAGCGTGCACTAAGGGACGTCTATGCGATGGAGCCCGTCGCCCCAAAGTTCAACCCATGGTCCGCTTGTCCGATCACCTTTGATCGTAGGGACCACCCCACTAGTATCCGTCATGGCGGATCCGCCGCACTGGTCCTAGACCCCATCATCGACGGATTTCACCTCACTCGAGTCCTTATGGACGGCGGTAGCAGCCTGAACTTGCTCTATTAGGATATAGTGTGCAAAATGGGTATAGATCCCTCGAGGATCAAACCCACCAAAACCACCTTTAAGGGTGTCATCCCAGGTGTAGAGGCCCATTGCACGGGCTCAATCACACTGGAAGTGGTCTTTGGATCTCCGGACAACTTCCGAAACGAGGAGTTAATCTTCGATATCGTCCCATTCCGCAGTGGCTATCAAGCACTGCTCGGGCGAACCACATTTGCAAAATTCAATGCGGTACCGCATTACACATACCTCAAGCTCAAGATGCCAGGACCTAGGCGGGTCAGACCAGTTAATGGAAACACAGAACGCTCGCTCCGCACGGAAGAGCACACTGCGGCCCTCGCAACAGAAGCACAAAGCAGCCTTTTAAGGCAAACCACCAATTCGGCGATACAACCCCCGGACACCGTCAAGCGAGTCCGAAGTAAACTGCAACAGGATCGCCTAGCACGTTCAGAGCTCACCTAGCAATTCGGCCCCCGTCCCAGTCCCAGTCAAGCGACGAAATCCTTGCCTCGCGTACATAATTACGCACTGAAAATACCATGGGCATAGGCGGGGGCACGATCAAGGCACGTCCCGCAATGCGGCTTAACCGCCCTAGGGGCTGTATACCTTTATCATTTTTTCTCTTCCAAGACCTAATTCTCTGGAAGCCCTTTCCGGCATTACGATTGCCGGACGCATTACAGGAAGGAACAACCAAGGAGGCAAGAAGCTAAGATGTACATGGGAACCCCCAGGTGGTCTCTAATAATAATCGATATACCCACTTTCTACTATCCATACGCAGCTTGCCCTTGGATAGGACATGTCAAATAGTCCTATTTTATGCTTATTGCACCACTTGTATCAGTACGCTTCGACGTATTATTTAAATAACAATGCATAGCATTAGTCTATTATTGCATTATTCATCCCTTTTTTCTTATATGTTCATTTACGACAACTTGCACCCGCACATTCTGGTATGGTCAGCACGCCAGGGGCTCTCGTTTACCCCATAATACGGTGTGAGAAGTCCGAACACTTTCGACAGTGCGGCACCCCAAACTTATAGCATTATATGCATCAGCTCCGAATCATGTCTTGGGTCAATAGTTGGGTTTGCCTGGCTCCCATGCTTTGGTACCTTACGTTCCGCTATATCGGTTAAGGTAGCACTGGGAGAACTACTGCGATTGTGTCCCGGTTCTTCCGGACGAGCACCTTTGTAGAGAAAGCCGAAAACTTACTGTCATGATAAGGCGAGAGCTGGTCGCTGTTCGAGAGGTCTCAAGTCCTTAAAGACTTTTTCCGCTTCGGGCGAGGAGTCGGCCTTGCCCAACTTAGGCGTGTATAGCGCCCCAAATTCGGCCTTCCGAATACTAGGGGCTTCGCCAAAATTTAAAATTGTAGACTTCTATGGCTAAGTGAGAGTGATAAAGCCTTATAGTCCGATTGCCTGGTTCGTTGTGCTGAACACCTCCCTCGAAGGACCCAAAATTGGGATAAAGAGTGCTCAGGTTTATCCCGAACACCCCAGTACTAGTTACATGGGGGAAGAAGCCGACGACTGGCCAACTCTCAGATTTTATAAACGGCCGCACAGAAGGTAATATTTTAAATTAAAAAAGCGTTGCATAGCGCAAATGAACTTGTTTCACACTACATGATCACATGAGCATGTTCATTCAAAAATTACATCTCTGGCACATTCATCCGCCACAAGGCGGGAACCCTTCAGGACACTATCATAATACATTTCGGGGCAGCGACGCTCCTTGCCCTCCGGCGCCCCTCCTTCACCAGCTTCTCGGTGTCCAGCTTCGCCCAGTGCACCTTCGCCCGGGCAAAAGCCCTGCGCGCACCCTCGATGCTGACGGACCGCTTTATGACTTCAAGCCGTGGGCAGGCATCCACAAGCCGCCTCACCAGATCGAAGTAGCTGCTGGGCAGGGGCTCGCCAGGCCACATCCGGACTATAAGACCCTTCATGGCCTGTTCGGCCGCCTTGTGAAGCTCGACCAATTGCTTCAGCTGGTCGCTCAAGGGCATTGGGTGTTCGGTCCCAGTATACTGAGACCAGAACAACTTTTCCGTCAAGCTCCCCTCCTCAGCTCGGTAAAACTCCGTGGCATCCAGTACACTGCGGGGAAGATCTGCGAACGCTCCTAGAGAGCTCCGAACTCGGGTAAGTAAAAGGAAAGTTTCCTTCACATGCTTGCTTTGCATAATGAATGCCTTACACGCTGCTATCTTCTTCACCGCATCAATCTCCTGGAGGGCCTTGTGGGCTTCAGCCTTGGCGCTCCGGGCGCTTTCGAGCGCCTTCGCAAGCTCGGACTCTCGCGTCTTAGAGTCAAGCTCCAAGGACTCGTGTTTTTTGGCGAGAGCCTCGAGCTCTTGCTGCACCTCGCCTACCCGGGCTTCTTGCTTTTCCCGCTCAATGCGCTCCTTGGCCACTTTGTCTTCGGCCTCGGACATTGTGTTCTTCAGGGTCGCCACTTCGGTCGTGGCCCCTGGCAAATTCATGATGATCCTATTACTTTACACCCGAAATTCTTTTTAAATATATAGACAAGGTATTGCTTACCTTTGCTCTCCTCGAGCTGCCTCTCGGTAAGGCCGAGCTCATCCTCGGACAGCTCCAGGTCGTGCTTCAGTGCAGAGACCTCCGCAATACATGCGGCAGCGGCCAGCAGTGAAGCCTGCACATACACACAGACATATTCTGATTAGACTCCTGAGTCATCATTTGATCCTCTATTCGGCCTTTCTTCGCGAACACCGAACAGAGCATCAGGGGCTACTGTCTATGCGGTAATATTTTCTTATATTTTGATTGCTTACCTCAAAGCCTGTTAGGAGGCTGGCGCAAGCTTCGGTCAGTCCGTTTTTGGCGGACTGAACTTTGTCGATCACCGCACTCATGATAGTGCGGTGCTCTTCGTCCATGGAAATGCCGTGAAGCGCTTCCATCAAGTTGTCCGATGCCTCTGGATGGACAGAGGACACCAGCACGGGCGGCTTGCCCCCCTTAATGGGGGATCACTTGCCAGAGTCCGGAACCACCGAAGGTTCTGGGGCAGTATTCGGTTGGGGGCCAAACTTGGAGCCCGTGGGAGTCTTGCTCCCTTTGCGCCTAGGGTCCGAAAGTTCGCCTCGAGTCGCCCCTAGGACTACCTCCCCTCGTCTCGGCGCCTTTCGGGACAGCACCTCGACGTTGTCTGTAGGGCAAGGGGTGGAGGCGGTCAGAAGTGAATCGCTATTCATATTCGACGAGTCCAATGAACTGTCCGACGAAGATACGTCGAGATGGGCTCGGGACGGACTGCATAATCATATGCGGCGCAATGAGAAACAGTGCAATAAAACATACCATGAATTACTATGGTGTCCGGATACTTACGACTTCGCCAGGGGCTTCTCCCTGGGTAACCACTCGTCGCAGCTGTAGGCGGCCGTCGTGGAGCAGTCCGGAAGGAGGGTCCTTCCCTTCTTGGACCCTTCGGCCTCCCCGGTTGGGTCGGCCTTCCTTTTCTTGTCTCCCCCGGTTGGGGGGGAGAACTTTCCTCCTCCTCCTCCTCGTTTTCGTGGGAGGAGTGCGCGTTGGAGTCATCGGATGATGAGTCCGATATAACCTTGTGCCCGAGACCCTTTTGGGTCCCCGTGGCCTTCTTCACCGGCACCTCATAAGGTGCCGGAGCCAGCATCTCCGTTAGGAGAGCATCTGCAGGATCTTCAAGCAAGGGGGCTGGGCAATTGAGCTGCTCCGCTTACCCAGTCCTGTTAATGGCATGGAAGCTTAGATCCCGCACATGATTAAACTAGGGCAAATAAATATCCTGTGAGATATGAAAACTTACCGGATTGGCATGGCGCTTTGCGCTGAGTCCGCGGTCCTTGGTAAGGGGAGGAGGTACCTCGGCGCCCTTGAACAGCACTTTCCAGACGTCCTTGTGCGTCGTGTCGAAGAGCTCTCGCAGTGTCTGGTGCTTGGCCGGGTCGAACTCCAACAAATTGAATGCCCGTCGTTGACACGGGAGGATCCGGTGGAAGAGCATGACCTGGACCATGTTGACGAGCTTGATTTTCTTGCTCATCATGTTCCTGATGCAGGTCTGGAGTCCGGTCAGCTCTATTGGAGAACCCCATGACAGGCCCTTCTCTTTTCAGGAGGATTCCGGATCGAAATTTGGGGGCCGCCACCCAGTTGGTGTCGCGCGGCTCGGTGATGTAGAACCAACCCGATTGCCACCCCTTTATGGTCTCCACATAGGAGCCTTCGAGCCAGGTGACGTTAGGCATTTTGCCCACCATGGCGCCTCCGCACTCTGCTTGCTGGCCGACCACCACCTTCGGCTTAACATTGAAGGTCTTCAGCCACAGGCCAAAGTGGGGCCTGATGCGGAGGAAGGCCTCACACACGACGATAAATGCTGAGATGTTGAGGATGAAATTGGGGGCCAGATCATGAAAATCCAGCCCGTAGCAGAACATAAGCCCGCAGAGAAATGGGTGGAGGGGAAATCCCAGTCCGCGGACGAAGTGGGTAAGAAAAAATTCCCTCTCTTGGGGTTCGGGCGTAGGGATGATCTGCCCCGCATCTGGCAACCGGTGCGCGATATCCGCGGCCAGATATCCGGCTTCCCGGAACTTTGCGATGTGCTCCTCCGTGACGGAGGAGACCATCCACTTGCCTCCCGCTCCGGACATGCTTGGAGTGGTTTGAGAAGAAAGACGCGAGCTTGGGCGCTGGAGCTCGCGTGCGTGAGAATGGATAAGCGAGGAGGAAGAAGGCATGGGTAAAAAGGAGGAATCTTTGTCCCTTTATAAGGGCGGAAGAGGTGATACGCCTCCCCACTTGCCTGGTATGATCGCTTATTCCCCAAGAGCCGTAATTGATGGCGCGGTTGGGTTACCCACGTCCGTATTAACGAGAATCCCGTAATAAGGGGACACGATCTCTGCTTTGACAAGACGTGTCGAGAAAACCGCCTCGCGATATGTGCGGTGCTGGTTGAGAAAAACGGTTCGAATAATGACCGGGCCATGACATGATGTCATGCTGTGAAAACGTGTCAGCAGATTAGATTTGTGGAAATATTATTCTCTCTACGGTGGTATGTGGAACTTGTTTTGCAGAGCCGGACACTATCCTTGTGTTCAAAATATTCTATGGAGTATTCGGAGGAGGAACCCGCCTTGCAATGGCAAAGACAAAACTGCGCGCCGGACTCATCGTCATTGAAGCCTGGTTCAGGGGCTACTGAGGGAGTCCTGGATTAGGGGGTCTCCGGACAGCCGGACTATATCCTTTGGCCGGACTGTTGGACTATGAAGATACAAGATTGAAGACTTCGTCCCGTGTCCGGATGGGACCTCGCTTGGCGTGGAAGGCAAGCTTGGCAATACGGATATGTAGATCTCCTCCCTTGTAACCGACTTTGTGTAACCCTAGCCCCCTCCGGTGTCTATATAAACCGGAGGGTTTAGTCCGTAGGACAACAACAATCATACCATAGGCTAGCTTCTAGGGTTTAGCCTCTACGATCTCATGGTAGATCAACTCTTGTAATACTCATATCATCAAGATCAATCAAGCAGGACGTAGGGTATTACCTCCATCGAGAGGGCCCGAACCTGGGTAAACATCGTGTCCCCTGCCTCCTGTTACCATCCGCCTTAGACGCACAGTTCGGGACCCCCTGCCCGAGATCCGCCGGTTTTGACACCGACAATTAAGTTTACCTTAATTCTTCTGTCGTAGTTGCAGATGCTTGCGAGATAGGTTAATCATAAGTAGGAGGCTTGTCCAAGGAAGGGCAGCACCCAAGCACCGGTCCACTCACATATCAAATTATCAAAGTAACGAACGCGAATCATATGAGCATGATGAAAACAAGCTTGACAATAATTCCCATGTGTCCTTGGGAGCGCTTTGCTTTATATAAGAGTTTGTACAAGCTTGTCCTTTTCTACAAAAAGGATTGGGCCACCTTGCTGCACCTTAGTTAATTTATTTACTTGTCACTCGTTATGATTTATCTTATCACAAAACTATCTGTTACCAATAATTTCAGTGCTTGCAGAGAATACCTTGCTGAAAATTGCTTGTCATTTCCTTCTGCTCTTCGTTGGGTTCCACACTCTTACTTATCGAAAGGACTACGGTAGATCCCCTATACTTGTGGGTCATTAGCGCCCCTTCGTGGAACTGCTCTATCTTTCGCTTGACTGAATCTTCCATGCTCTCAGTAGCACCCTCGGTTCTCCGGAACCTTCTATGGTGTATTCTAGATTCACGAGACCCTATGAGTTATAAGGAGGAGAAGTGCATTGATAGGCTGATTTGGGGCAAGAGAAAGGACAGGTTTGTCAACAGGGGATGAAGGTTCAGAAAGTCAAGACATTTACCTCTGTCGGAGGGAGTTGCGAGCATGCGGTATGATATGGAGATGGGTGCGAAGGCGGAACAGCGGTGAGTGGAGCCGCAGAGGCACAGAGAAGAGAGGGAGGTGAGCATGACCATGGCGGTGGCTCGGGTGGGGGGTGGGGGTGGAGTGGAGTGGAGCACAGACTGCGAGAGAGCGGATGGGATAACGGAGGTGCCGTGGTTGGGAGTTTAATGTTTGGATCGCAGTCAAAGTGTAAGGCCAACTCCACCCAAAGACTTCCTTTTTGTCTGAATCTTGTACATTAGGGAAACGTTGCAGTGTACGATAGATGCGTTGGCTGTGCACCCAACACGCGGACGCATCTCGTATGGCCACCTAATTTTTTTGCAAATGGATAGGAAACTGAAATTTTGGCACCGTGGGCATAGTTCATGCTAGCAGCCATAGTTCAGATGCCGGTCAGAACGCCAACGACCATGATACATGCCAGCCTACAAAATGATCAACCCCTGAGTTTTCATCCCGGCAACAAAGCCAGCGGCCAGCACGCTTGCCAGCCTACAAAATGATCAACCCTCAAATTTTCTCGCCCACAACAAAGCAAGCGGCTGACATGCTTGCGAGCCTACAAAATGATCAACCCCCAAATTTTCTCGACCGCAACAAAGCTAGTGGCCGGCACACTTTCTAGCCTTGAAAAAGAATGGCCATAGTCCACGGCCCAAGGCCCCCTTAGTTCTTGACGTCTTGGTCGAGCATCTCCATTTGTCGCTTCTTGAACCAACCACTTCTCTTCGGGGACATGTTGGTCATGTCCACGGTCATGATTGCTAGAGCCAACTCTTTTTGCTTTTCTGTCGGCATTGGTGGCCTTGATCGGGAGCTTCTTCGTTTGGAAGGCTGACACGTCTACATTGTATCTAGTTTTCCTAATGCTTTTCCTCTTGTTTTGGACTCTAATTTGCATGATTTGAAAGAAACTAACCCGGACTGACGTTGTTTTCAGTAGAACTACCATGGAGTTGTTTTGGTGCAGAAATAAAAGTTCTTGGAATGGAACAAAACCTTTTGGAGATTTATTTCAGAATAAAAGAAAAATACTGGAGCCAAGAACCACCGGAGGGGGCCCTGGGTGAGCACAACCCACCAGGGCGCGCCCCCCTCCGGGCATGCCCAGGTGGGCTGTGCCCAGCTGGTGGCCCCGCAGACCCTATCTCTGACTCCTTAAATACCCTTATTCGGAGAAATAAATCGACGAGGAAGAATTATCTCATTTCACAATAGGGAGCTGCCACCACCTCCTGTTCTTCATTGGGAGGCCAGATTTGGAGTCCGTTCAGGGCTCCGGAGAGGGGGATCTTCGATCTTCGCCATCACCAACCCTCCTTCATCATCAATTCCATGATGCTCTCCACCGGGAGTGAGTAATTCCTTCATAGGCTCGCTGGTCAGTGAGGAGTTGGATGAGATTCATCATGTAATCGAGTTATTTTTGTTAGGGCTTGATCCCTAGTATCCACCATGTTCTGAGATTGATGTTGTTATGACCTTGCCGTGCTTAATGCTTTTCACTAGGGCCCGAGTGCCATGGTTTCAGATCTGGACCGTTTATGTTTTCACCATTATATGTATGTTCTAGATCCGATCTTGCAAGTCATATTCACCTATTACGTGTCATGATCCGTAAACCCCGGAGTAACAATAGTCGGGATACTTTACGGTGATGACCGTAGTTTGAGGAGTTCATGTATTCAGTATGTGTTAATGCTTTGTTCCGGTTCTCTATTAAAAGGAGGCCTTAATATCCCTTAGTTTCCTTATGGGCCCCGCTGCCACTGGAGGGTAGGACAAAAGATGTCATGCAAGTTCTTTCCACAAACACGTATGACTATTTACGGACTACATGCCTACATTATATTTATGAATTGGAGCTAGTTTTGCATCGCCCTAGGTAATGACTGTTATATGATGAATATCATCCAATGAATTCACCGATCCAATGCCTACGAATTTCTCATATATTGTTCTTGCTAATTTACTACTGCCGTTGTTGAGGGAGTCCTGACTAAGGGGTCCTCGGGCGCCCGTCCTGTTGGACATGGGCCAGACTAATGGGCTGTGAAGATACAAGACCGAAGACTCTTTCCCGTGTCCAGATGGAGCTCTCCTTGGCGATCAAATATGAAGATTCCTCTCTCTGTAACCGACCTTGTACAACCCTAGTCCCCTTCGATGTCTATATAAACCGGAGGGCTTAGTCCAGACCAGGGGATATATATAATCATAGTCATACATGCTAGACTTCTAGGGTTTAGCCATTACGATCTCATGGTAGATCAGCTCTTGTAATACTCATATTCATCAAGATCAATGAAGCAGGAAGTAGGGTATTACCTCCATAGAGAGGGCCCGAACCTGGGTAAACATTGTGTCCCCTATCTCCTGTTACCATCGACCTTAGACGCATAGTTCAGGACCCCCTACCCGAGATCCGCCGGTTTTGACACCGACATTGGTGCTTTCATTGAGAGTTCCCTGTGCCGTCCTCAAAAGGTTTGATGGCTCCTTCAATCATCTACAACAATGCTGTCCAAGCGGAAGTCTTCCTCCCCGGACAGATCTTCGTGTTCGGCGGCTTCGCACTACGGGCCAACTCGCTTGGCCATCTGGAGCAGATCGACAGCTATGCCCCTGGTCGTCAGGTCAGATTCGGGAGCTTGAACTACGTCGCGGATATCCGCGGAGACTTGATCTTCGACGGATTCGAGACCACCGACGGTCGGTCCCTGTCACCTCGATGAACATGACTTAGATCTGTCATTGGGCCATACCCAGGAAATTGCACCTGTAACCGCTATGCCTTAGATCCAGAGCAGGTCACGCCATCCGAGGATGGGAATCTCAACCCCGCCATGGAAGACACAGACTCCATGGCGTTGGAGCCGCACACAGACCCAACCTTCGATAATGCCCGTGTCACCGAAACCTTGGACTCGTTTCCGACTGTAAGTTCCAAACTATGTGCGTCCGCGCATGTCGAGCATGATCGGTCATCGATCGCCGAATTCAGTGCAGCGGATATCTTTTGGCACTCGCCTTTGGGTGATGTGCTGAACTCATTAAAAAATCTATCCTTAGTGGGGGATTCATAGCCGAACTATATCCGGTTCAAACTAGAAGCTGATGACGGGGAATTTTGCTTCCCACCCGCCACACACTTTATAGCCACTGTTGAAGACTTAACCGATATGCTCGATTACGGTTTACAGCTCCGAAGACATCAACGGTATGGACGACAATGCAGATGAGGAGCATGGCCAAAACCCGCCGTTCACCGGACGCTGGACGACCACTTCTTCGTATGACGTATACATGGTGGATACACCTAAATAACCTAACGACGACGACAAAAAAGATCCAGTCGAGGATAAACCTCCTGGGACACAGCCTAAGCGCCGACGTCAGCAGCGCCGCTCTAAGTCACGTCGTGCAAAAGATAGCAATACCGGCACAGGAGAAGATAATACTCCGGACGGTGCCGAAGATAATGAAGACCTCGTTGAAGCAACTTTCGAACAAGAAGAACGGGAAGATGGGTAAGTTAGCCCCGATGAACAGGCCATAAACGAAGACTTGGAGGACAGTAATTATCTTCCGCTCTCCGAGCATGAGGTGAGCCTCGGCAATGAGGATTTCATCGTGCCTGAGGAATGCCTCGAGCAGGAGCGCTTTAAGCACCAGCTAATAGCCACTGCAAGGAGCCTGAAAAAGAAGCAGCAGTAGCTTCAAGCTGATCAAGATCTGCTAAATGATAGATGGACTGATGTCCTGACAGCCGAGGAATATGGCCTTAAGCGCCCAGCCAAAAGTTACCCGAAGCGCAAACTGCTACCTCAGTTCGATGATGAGGCGCTGGAGCCCATACAATCATCATGCAATGGGGCTTACCAGCCACCACGTGGTCGGGATAAAGCAGCAACTCAAGCCGAATACCAGCCCGCCCTGCCTCATTATAAAGGCATAAATGAAACAGCTCGTGGTCGCACATATGACCTTCGGCAGGACCTGAACAACACAACAAGATATACCAGATCGATCTACGGATCGCGAGGACGTGCCTCGACATGTGTCGACGGCTATCTATCCAGACGTGACAAACCTAGTCATGCACGGGCCGAATGCCGCAGACGGACTCCATCGGAGCTACGTCGTGATGCGACCCGATATAGAGGCACCACACATCCTCTTTGCTTCACTGACGAAGTAATGGATCATGAATTCCCAGAAGGGTTTAAACCCGTAAATATCGAATCATACAATGGAACAACTGACCCCGCGGTGTGGATTGAGGACTTTATACTCCACATTCATATGGCTCGTGGAGATGACCTTCACACCATCAAATACCTCCCATTAAAACTCAAAGGGCCAGCTCGGCACTGGTTAAACAATCTGCCTGAAAATTCTATTGGCAGCTGGGAGGACTTGGAAGAAGCCTTCCTTGACAACTTCCAAGGTACATATGTCCGGCCACCAGATGCTGATGACTTAAGTCCCATAGTTCAACAGCTTGGGGAGTCAGTTAGGAAATTCTGGACTAGGTTCCTAACTAAAAAGAACCAGATCGTCGATTGTCCGGATGCCGAAGCCCTAGCGGCCTTCAAACATAGCATCCGTGAGGAATGGCTCGCCCGCCACCTCGACCAGGAAAAGCCGAAGTCCATGGCATCCCCGACGGCACTCATGATCCACTTTTGTGCGGGTGAGGATAGTTGGCTGGCCCGTAGCAAAAATACAACAAATGAAACGGGCACCTCCGAGGCCAAAAATAGCAGCGGCGAGCTCCAACGCAGCAGGCACAAACGCCGAAGCAATGGTGATAACACCGACGACACCACGGTCAACGCTGGATTCAGTGGCTGCAAGTCCGGTTAGCGGAAGATGCCATATAAAAGAAACAATCAGGGACCATCCAGCTTGGACCGCATACTCGATCATCCGTGCCATATCCATGGGACCCCAGACAAACCAGCCAATCATACCAACAGAGATTGTTGGGTTTTCAAACAGGCCGGCAAATTAAACGCTGAGAATAAAGAAAAGGGATCACAAAGCGAGAACGATGATGAGGAGCCCCGGCAACCGAACATAGGGGGGACAAAAGAAGTTTACCCCTCAGGTCAAAACGGTGAACATGATATATGCTACACACATCCCCAAGAGGGAGCGCAAGCGTGTGCTCAGGGACGTCTATGTGATAGAGCCCGTCGCCCCAAAATTCAATCCATGGTCGTCATGCCCAATCACTTTTGATCGTCGGGATCATCCGACCAGTATCCATCATGGCGGTTCAGCCGCATTGGTCCTCGACCCAATCATTGATGGATTCCACCTGACGCGAGTCCTCATGGACGGCGGTAGTAGCCTCAATTTGCTCTATCAGGACACAGTGCGCAAAATGGGCATTAATCCATCACAGATCAAGCCCACAAAGACTACCTTTAAAGGAGTCATACCAGGTGTAGAGGCTCGCTGTACGGGCTCAATCGCACTAGAGGTTGTCTTCGGATCGCTGGACAACTTCTGAAGCGAGAAGTTAATTGTCGATATTGTCCCCTTTCGCAGCGGCTATCACGCACTGCTCGGACGAACTGCATTTGCTCGATTCAATGCCGTACCACACTATGCTTATCTCAAGCTCAAGATGCCAGGACCACGCGACGTCATAACAGTTAATGGATACACGGAACACTCCCTCCGTACTAAAGAGCACACCGCTGCCTTAGCAGCAGAAGTATAGAGCGGCCTTTTTAAGCAGAACCTCAATTCGGTGGCCGAGCCCCCGAACACTGTCAAGAGAATCCGGACTACTCTACAGCAGGACAGCTCAGCTTGTCAAGAGCTCAACTAGCAATTGGGCCTCCGTCCCAGTCCCGATCAAGTAGCGGCATTCGTACCGCGCGTACATAACTACGCACTCAAGATACCATGGGCATAGACGGAGGCATAACTAGCCTGTGAACCACAATACGGCTCGACCGCTCCCAGACACACATACTCTCACGGTTTCCTTTTCTCCTTTTCAGGTTTTCTTTCCACAGGTTCCCCCTGGTGGCCCAATCACCGGTCCTTTCAAAGGATAAATATACCAAGATGGCATGAAGCACAGACATATAGGGGAATTTTTAGGTGGTTTCTTTAACAATCATTCTACCTGTTTTCAGGACCCACACGCAACTCTCTCTTGGTCGTGGCTTAGCCCGTTGCTTATTGCACTATTTGTATCAATGCACTTCAATGTATTAATCAAATTATAACGGAAATAGTTTGCGGCCTAAATTGTGCGGCCTTGGCTCATTACCCTTGCTCTTTTTTCTGTTTTCCCTTTTCTATAGCCATGTGAGATCCAAGTGAGAGAGATGCACGTAGTCGTTGCATGAAGAGAGCGGTGGGAAGGGTAGTTCACGGGATCCCAAGTCATCTATGCTCTCAAGAGCTCGTTTCGTCAACTCTTGGGATTGAGAGGTTGACAAGTATACGTGAGTACCTACACAAAACAAAGACAAATGGAAAATTGTGTGTGCGTGGTAGATGTACACATCATCCATCATGATGCGCACGTGCTTGTGTTGGTTAGCACAAAATAGCCAATGCTCAAATAAATGAGATGCGTGATATAGAAACATGTCATCCATCATGAGAGGTTTGTTGTTATGTATAGCATAATGGAGACTCAAATTGTGTAATGCATCACAAGAAATATGTAGAGCATTGTTATTCATGGAATGCATATGGTGCAAGCAATTATGGGAATCATGCCAAGTATGGAATGCATCAAAATCTCCTAATACGCATGAGGAAACTATGGGGGTCTCCTCATGGTCATTAGTGGAAACATCACACGGAGAATATTGACAACATCCAAAACAATGCATATGTGGAACATTATGATCATGGCATGGCATAGTAGATGAATTGCGCAAATCATGTAAAGGAAGCAAGGCAATATCATCACAAGAAAAACAAAAGCCAATGAGCATCATCTCGTCATCTATGCCATAAGTGCAAATGGGATTTATGTGAATGGGGCATGCATAGACACTATGTTGAGATTGAAATGATGCAATATGGGATATCTCACTCATAGCATATGACAAGGTTAATGGATTGTCAAACATGATGTGACCAATAGAATTTTCACATGATATCCTATGGAGCATAGCATCACAAGTAGGCAAATCAACATGCTCATCATCATATTTATCATAAATAGGTGAGTCATGACATGAAGAAGTCGCACTAGCATGAAGCATGGGAATAGGTGGATCAACATAATGCAAGCAATCATTGGTGAGATAGTCCACTAGTGGGACAAGAGAAGCACCATCACCTATGTTACCTATGGAGCATCGCTCATGTGTTATAGGTGAGGTGTTGAAGACCAAGTCGTGGTCATCTTCATCGTGATGGAACCATGTGGGTGGTGCATCTTCTTCCACCATGGCCATCGTTGTCTCCATTGGAGGTATGGACTCGTCGAGGATAGGCGTGTCGTCATGTAGGAGACCTAGCACCAAAGAAGAAAACACACTAGGAGTAGAGGTTAAGTCGTTAGAAATCAAAGTGGCCTCACATGTCGTGTCAACTACCTCACTCACTAAGTGTTGTGGCTCACTCACTCCCTCTCGGATGCTCTCACTCATATGGTTGGTGGAGTCACACATATGGATCTCAACCTCACATAGGATGTGTGGCATACTCTCAAGTGTGGGGCTAGTGGTGGTCACACTCATCCTCTCATAGGAAATGCTCTCAATGTCACGTGTGGTGGAGTCACTCATGTCACTCATGTGGTGGTGGCTCTCCTCACATGGCAATTGGGGCATCTCGTCACATCTCGTTGTTGGAGAGATGTTGGTGCAAATGTCTCCATGCTCAAGCATGTCATGGTTGTAGCCGTGGATGAAGGCTGAAGATGGCACATCATCACTCTCCTCGAAGACCAAAGATAAGGTCTCATGAGCGGTCTCGTAGCTTGACTCGGAGTATGAATCCAATCTAGGCGTCGTCTTCATGTTGTTGAAGAGGTTTGTGCTCGTCGTCGTGGTCGAAGGGGATGGCCCTTGCTCAACCTTCTTGTCGTCATCTTGTTGTTGGAGGCCCGAATGATGTGGCACCTCGTAGCTCGTCTCCATGACCGAAGGGAAATTACCATGCGCGGCCATCTTTCTTGAGGGGCTGCCGAAGATGGAAGTGTCTCCCTCGCTCATAGTTGGTCGCCTTGTAGTTGAAGATGTTGATGTAGGCGAACTCATGGGAATTAGGCGAAGATGCCGTACATCCGAAGGTGAAGATGCCTTGATAGCACTTGGCAAAGATGCCGAAGTGGTTGTTGTAGCCGTAGCGTGCTCTTGGTGGTTCTTGTCTCGCGGTCTTCTCTTATGGTCATGAAGTTTGGACTTGGCGTGAAGTAGGGCTTGTTGGAACTTGTAGGTAGGCGCATCTCGAGAATCTTCTTTTTGATGGTGTCGTTGTCGCACTTGAGCTCGTAGTAGATGTCGTTCGTCGTCGTTGTGCACATGTTGCTTGGAGGTGACTTGCCCTTCATGACGAGGTGGATCACGAACGTGATGGTGGTCGCCATGGAGATGTGGACGTGGACGTCTTGCGCTTGTGTCACTTGGGCGCTCCGAAGAGGATCGATGTGCTTGCCGCCGCCTTGAAGATGACGAAGGCGAAGTAGACTTGAACAAGGCCCGAATCTCCTCCATCCTTGCATCTTGCTCCTCCTTTTGTGCGGAAAGCTTTTTATCGATGTAGTCCCTTTTCCTCGCTTCGGAGTGACGAATGTCGATGGAGAGGTTCTCGATGCGCTCTCACAATCTTGATTGTGCGCCTTGCATTTGTCGTTGTAGATCGAAGATTGACGCTTTGGTGATGTAGTTGTTCACGCCGTCGTTGTTGTGGAAGACCGGAGATGAAATGCCTTGCCTATCCATCACAAGATTCGAGCCAATATGAGTGGAGAAAGAGAAGAACGAATACCAAATGTACCTTGACCGAAGTTGAAAGTGGATCAATGATCACTCCAATGTGGACAAGGAAATAGCACAATTGGTACCAATTCTTGTCGGTTTCTCACACCTACACAAGTAAGGCTTATGGTGGAGCTCGGTGAGGATAGTGGCACAAAAATTTGATGTAAAATGTTAGCAAGAGTAAATAATGTTGAAAGAGATTCACAAATTCGCAAGTGAAACAAGTAGACCAATAGCAAAGAATGGCACACGGAAACGCACACAAGATAAATGGGGTCGTGCAACCAAGGAATGAGCACAAAATGTGGAATCCACGGAAAACGCTCGTGTTGCACAACTCAAGAGAGACGCTAGCACGATTGCTCAATAGGCGGATACAACACTTGTGCACAACCTATAAGATGAAAAATGGATAAACTTTCTATCCCAAGTATGCTATGTATGTATGGTTCCCGGTGTTTGATCCAAGATGATCGGATATGACAATCTTATGCAATGTGGTGGATGCTATGGCTATTGCTTACAAGCTATTTGCTCTTTCTCTTTTGCTTAAAAGCTTATTCATTTTTTTGTATGGCCACTTTGCGAAATGCACAAACCAAGATAGCAATTGTGTATATGCGGGAACAATCTTGAGGCACAAGGGATGATATGATGATACCAATATGATATGGTATGTATGCAATGGAATGGTGGATCACTAATGTGCACGAGTAACATTGCCGGCAATACTCAAATGGCTAGTCTCGATAGGCAAGTAACACAAAATGGGCTAGGGGTTACCAATGCAATGGCAAGGGAATATACAATGGAGGGGTACCATGATACCAAGATGATATGGAGGTTACCGTCCGCAGTGATGATGAGTGGCGGTGATCTTGATGGAGATACCAAAATGATGGAGACTCGTCCCTAAGTAGCCGAAACACCTTAGGAAACGGAAAAACCGCGAACTCAAAATCTCAAATGTCAAATGGTGGTAGCGGGAATGTGGTGGTGGTTGCGATGGGTTTTGCGTGTAGGCAATGCGGAAGTGGAGTTTATGGTAGTGGACTTTACACGGTGTCGGAGTTGGAAGCACGGTCCCTAAGTAGCCGAAACACCTTAGGAGACACAACTCACAACACAAACAAAATTGGGTTAAGTTGAGGTGGCGGAAGTGTATGGTGGGCAAGGTTATGCGGAAGTGGTGGTGGTGGTTGATGAAGAAGCGACCGTCCCTAAGTAGCCTAGACACCTTAGGAGACTCAAATCACTCCTCAAGCAACCACTAATGCGATGGGGAACAAAATTGGTTAGGTTGCGGAAGGCTATGGTGGTGTAGCGGATGATATGGTGGAGGGCCTAGGCAAACTTGCCAAATTTCAGAAAATTTGATGGAGTTAAATGATGTTGGTGGTGTTTTTGTGGGAAGGGGAATGTCAAGAGCTTCAAAACGAGCTAAAGAACGTCAAAAACGGAGTTCGGATGAATTATTTATGCCCAAAAAAAAAATTCAGCCGAGTCAGTGTCAGGGTTACCCGGACATCCGGGAGTAGGTCCGGATGATCCGGGTTCGTCAACCGGATTTTCTGTCGTGTGGGGCGTTCGGACATCCGGGAGATGGTCGAGCTGATCCGGCTGGATCCGGATGATCCGGGAGCACTTCCGGATGATCCGGGCAGGTCAAACTGCTCGACATTTTCTCTCGGGGACGAATTTTTGGGCGGAAATGGGGGATTTTCTGGGCAAATTTGAGGAGATTTTGTGGATGGAAGGTGGGGAAACTTGGGGAGATGCTAGATCCACTCGAAACCAAGCAAATCCATGGATCAAAATCAACAAAACATCATCAAAACCAACAAATCACAAAAAAATTTGGGGCTATTTTTGGTGGGGATTTTCAAATATAGGACGAAATCAAGCTAAAGAAGGCTAGAAAACGGTGGGGGAGGCTCCAAAATCGTGATCAACGTGGCTCATGATACCAAGATGATGTAGGGTAGAACCCTAATGGCCCGATCTTTCACGAAAGGAGCGAATCCCGTCCAAGAACACGAAGAACACGAGGGGAAAACGAGGGAAAATACAAGAGAAAAAACACGAGAGAATCACTCAACCAACAAGAATAGATCACACATGCGCTAGATCGATGAACACAAAGGTGAGATACAAGATCCAAAGTCAACAACGGACGATACAAACGGTAACCGGTTCTTCTCCGTAAGGAGGTCTTGGATCCACGGGGGGATCTTCCCTTAGAAAGGGGGCTTGAATCCAAAGGGATCTTCTCCGTAGAGGCCGCGGTCTCTCTCGTGGAGTAGATCCGACATGGATGAGCGTAGCTCTAGCTCTCAAATGAGCTAAACCAACACTAACCCTCGAAAGGAGGTGGAGGAGGTCTATTTATAGTCTAGTGGGCGAAAGGGTAAGTGAGGGGCGAAGGGGTACACGGGCCTCGGTCCAAGTCACGCGCGCAGGCGGGGTTCGGATGATCCAGATGGTGGCCCGGATGATCCGTGTCGGGGGTCCAGATGATCCGGGTGGCCGTCCGTATGATCCGGCTTCGTTGAGCAGGTTTCGGGTGTCTTCAGGCACGTTAGCCGGATCGTCCGGGTGGTCATCTGGATCGTCCGGGCTTGGTCCGGATCATCCGGCTGGGGGTCCGGATGATCCGGGCAAGTCCTGTCTTGTCCGTTCTTCTTCTTCCTTCTCCTCTTCCATGCTTGGCATTGGTCCTTGGATCCTCCATGGCATCTCGGTTGTACCTAAGTATATGCAAGGTCCATGCATGAGGTAGTAACCATGTCTCATATGTGGAAAGTGACGGTTCGAAGAGGAGTGAGTTCACCTTGTGTCCAATGGCGTATGGTCGAGGTCTTATCGTATGTCCTTTTTGGGCTTGGGGAGTAGTCGAAGTGTACACGGGGATGATCGTGGGATGCACCGCATCATTCTCCCGGGTGTCGTGTCTTAGACATGGTTCATTTAGTAACTTCTCTAGGGTAGGACCTGACCTGCCTGACCGAGGAGGTGGCCTCTTCTTTCGTCGTTGATTGTTGCCCTGTGCATTTGCCACAAACTCCGAGCTGCTGTCAGCCTTACGTTTATTATTGCCTCCTTGATTTGCCGAGTTATGCTGAAGACCCTTAGCGTTGCCGTTCTTCTTTCCCTTCCCTATCTTTTCTTCATCAGACGCGGGATCCTTGGTACCATCAGAGTCGGCGTATTTGACTAGAGCCGCCATCATCTGGCCCATGTCATTACAATCGCGCTTGAGCCACCCCAGCTTCTGTTTCAGAGGTTCAAAGCGGCAATTTTTCTCCAACATTAAGACCGCAGAGCCGGCATCCATCTTATCAGATGAATGTATTATTTCCTTTACCCGGCGCACCCAATGGGTCGTGGACTCACCTTTCTCTTGCTTGCAATTAGTCAAGTCCACAATCGACATGGGCTGCTTGCATGTATCATTGAAGTTCTGAATAAACCGGGCCTTTAACTCGGCCCAGGAACCAATGGAATTAGGTGGCAATCCCTTTAACCAAGTGCGGGCCGTTCCATCCAGCATCATAGTGAATTACTTAGCCATTGCTGCGTCACTGACCTCCAGCAATTCCATGGCCATCTCATAACTTTCAATCCATGCCCCGGGCTGTAAGTCGGCTGTGTAATTAGGCACCTTCCGAGGCCCCTTGAAATCCTTTGGCAAGCGCTCATTACAAGGAGCCGACACCAATAAAGGGACACCTCTGTCCTTGTGGCCACACCTACTTCAACAGAGGTCGTCGGATAAACCGGAAAAGCTTGGTGAGCTGCCTGCTTAGCTGCCTGTTGAACCGCCCGCTCAGCCTCTTGGTGGATCCTATCCTGGTCAACCAAGTTGAGAGCTCCATCACGCGCTGGGTCATGCCTGCGTGGCTGGTTACGGCGCTGGGCGTTGCTTGATACGGCTGCTGAATCCATATGCCTGCTGTAGCTCGGGCTCCGGCTTGGGCGAGGGGTCGAATGAATCCTGTCTCGACTATAAGAGTATGCCTCCTGCTGTGCCAGAGCTGTCTGAAGAAGTTCTCTGACCCTTCGCATTTCGATCACCGTTGGAGAGTCGCCCTCCATCGGGAGAGCCGCCAAACATGCTGATGCAGCGATCAGATTCTCCAAAGGGTTAGAAAAATGACCCGGCGGTGTCGGTGTATAATGAGGCGGAGCAGTATTCACATGAGGGGGTTCCATAGTCCGTGGCTGAACCGGCGCCCAGCCTCGGGTGTTGCAATCCGGTTCACCTCTGGCAGGTTACTGGGACCAGAACTGGTGTGTGGAAGAGGTTCCTAGGATCGTAAGTCAGAGGTAGACGTGATTGAGTTTTCTGGTGCCTTCTCCTCATGACCTCGTTTGATGTGTTTAGATCCATCGTGAGCCGAAAAGCCTCTGATTGAAGCTGCTGAGCTCGAGCATCCAAAGCCGCCCACTCTGCAGCCATCCTGACGTCCTCTGCCGCTAAGTTTTCCTTGGCTTGTGCTAGATCCTCACGTAATCGTGCCACCTCTACATCGTATTGAGCCTGATCTGCCGGGTCAACCATGACAGTCAATAGGGTTGTCATCCTGTCCATGAGATCCATCGGCACCTGAGCCGGCAGGCGCGCGGGGCCTCCTGCCCCGGCCGCTGCTAACCAGGTGGTTATCGCTGTCGTAGCCGTAGAGTTTTGAGCGGGCCGCGTGCCAGTCAAGGAGATCCCCGTTGTGCTCGGCGGCTCAAAGGGGTCCGGAATACTGCTGCCATCGGAACAACCTCCAAGCCCGCCATCTTGTAGTTGATACAATGAATCTGTCTCACCTGTGGATGACTCACCATCAGAGTAGATGGCCATCTTACCGCCATCCACGGATCCTTCAGAAAGTTCCCCTCCATGGATGCAACCCATGAAGGCACGCCTCACGGCGGGCTGAGCCCGGGCGGGTCTCACGTGCTGAGCTATCTCGATGAGGTCGATGCAGATGTCCGGCTCAGGGCCCGGCTCGTCGATCCGGCCGATGAAGATGTGGATTCCGCTGAAGGGGACCCGGTACCCGTACTCAATTGAGCCGGCATCCGGGCCCCAGCCTGCGTCGTCAATGTAGAGCTTGTCGCGACGACTCTTGGTCATCCGGCCCACGGCGTATCCTTTGAGCCCTACGAAGCCGCCCTTCAAGAATTCAAATCCACCGTGCGCTGGCCCCATGGTGGGCGCCAACTGTCGTGGAGCTATCATGACAGATGTCCTAGTGAAAGGACTTAGTCATGGAGCCATCGCAACTAGGAAGCTTAAAGGGGTTAATCAGGACAAAGGACACGAGAGGTTTATACTGGTTCGTCCCCTTGCGGTGAAGGTAAAGCCTAGTCCAGTTTATGTGGTATTGCTAGGTTTCGATGACCAAGGAGCGAATACGCTAGCTTGGCTCTTGATCTGTTGTTTCTTGCCCTAAGCCGCCGTCGGGTCGTCCCCTTATATACACGGGTTGACGCCCTGCGGCCTACAGAGTCCCGGTCGGCTCATACAACGTGCCCAGCTCGGCGACATATCTTACATGCCTTGCATTACAAGTCTACTCATACATGACGATTTATACTTACGGGCCATGAGCCGCCTCCTGGCTTGGGCCTATGATAAGCCTAATCGTAAACCGTCATCTTGTATACTCTTGGGCTTTATTTATGTAAACCGCCATTTGTAGTTGACCCGGCCCCTCCTGGACGGGTCATACCTGGTAGCCATATCCCCAACACAGTGAATCCCAGAAAAACATTTCTGTAGGTATGTACATCCCACACGGTGAATCCCAGAAAAACATTTTCGTAGGTATGTACATCCCACATGGTGAATCCTAGAAAAACATTTCCGTAGGTATGTACATCCCACATGGTGAATCCCAGAAAAACATTTCCGTAGGTATGTATATCACACACAGTCAATCCAAGGAATACGTTTCCGTTCTTATGTACATCCCACACAATCAATCTAGGGAAAACGTTTCCGTTTGTATGTACATCGCACACAATTTTATGTGTAGGCTCGTGTGTGAAAAGTGTAGCTATCACACACGGCCTGCCTTGGTTAACTGTTTGCTTTTATCAACTACATCACACACGATTTGATGAAGAAAACTATGTGGCATTGGGCTATCCATCACAAACGCTTTTACTACTAGATCCGTTTGCAAAGGTCAATGACACATTTAGCAGGTTTATTAGTTTGCAATTAATAATTCCAGTATTATGCAAATTCACATTTCATATCGAACAGCTGTTTTCCAATTTCATATCAGGCACATAAATATATTATAACATCACAGTAAGATAGCTACATGAAAACATCACAGTACAACATATAGCTTGTTCAACTTCATAAGAACAATATATTCATTTCCCTAATCGAGATCATCCAGGCTCGTCTTATCCACCTTTGCTTTCAGTTCAGTAAGAACCTGTTTTGCACAGGCCAACTGGGAAAGTGCCTCCTCCTTCGCCAACACCATCTCAGCGAAGTCTGATTTAAAAAATTTGAGCTCATTCTCCACCTTCAACTTTTTATCCCGCAACATCAAATATTCTTCAGCGTTGACAATAGTTTCTCTAACCCTACGTCTGTTCTCTTCCTCATACATGCTCCAGAGCTTCACTAGTCACATCTTCAAAGACTGTGGCCACTCTTGATCAACCCAATCTAGGTAAGAACACTTCCGTTCATCCTATAATATTTAAAACTAGACCAGTAACAATTGTAGGGGAAATGGGTTTATAGCAACATAGAAAATCACCAATGCTTATTTTGAAAAACTGAAGAAACATGTTAATTATGACATATCTTCTCAAAAAGATCAATGTGCAAATGAATTAATTGCTACAGAGACAGCACCCAAATTCTGGAACATCAGAAGCTATAATTAACTACAACAACGCTAAAAGTTCTTACTCATGTACAATAAGTAACAAATTGAACATTTTATGAGGAAGGTAAATATAACTGCAACACTATAGGGACAGTGTTTGGATGATAGCAAATTGATACTAACAAGTGTGTACATGCACAAATTTAGTAACATTTAACAAATAGCACTAAGGCTGTCCACTATGTATGCCAAAACTGGGGTAAAGACAACTGTTGCTACATCTCGCACCGGTGCCGTGCAGTGCCGAGCTGATGCAGCGGAAAAAAGTCAGGGACCCGGACTGCGGAGCACGTAGTTGCTCCGATGCTTAGTTCCTTCATGCCACAAAGATTTAGTATTTTACTGCTTGGCTGCTCGGATGTGTGGACCAAAGTTGGCTGCACAAACTACTGAAGCGGTGCCAAATAATTTTCTAGTGGCACCGCTGATGAGATGGCAACAATTTAAGATACTAGGTACAAACTGTGACACTGCCTTAGGATGCGTTTGGTTGAAGGTGTGTTATGAATGGGTTAGGACCGTGATAATGTCTGAATCACATCTAACAAATGATTTGTAACAACGGAAGAGGGTCTAACCTTCTCCACACATGCCAGAAACTTGCTCCCACTATCCATATATTCAAACGCAACTAGCTTCACACATGGAGATTGACGGTGACAACGAGCAGATAGATCTTCAGCCACCCCGCTCCATTCGTTGCCACTGATGGTCCTAGGGAGCTACAAGAGGAAGAAATGACTCAAATCGACCACCGGGTAAAAATCCTTCGTTCCAAGTCATAGCCCGAGAAAGAGAAGAGAGGCATACCCGGGTGGTGAAGGAGTCGTCACTGGAGGAGGAACCGCTGGAGAGGTCTTTGAAGAAGACCATGGCGACCCCGGCGGTAGGATGCGAGACAGTGAGAGCGAGGAGGCGGCTATAGCTTAGGAAGGAAGGAAGGAGGAAACAAGGGAAAGGTGACTTGTGGTCAGGAAGAAAAGGGGGTGGGGAAGGGGGGCGGGGGTAGATATTTTGGCGGTAGGCCAAAATTTTGGAAATGTGGAGGGAAACTTTGCGCGCGGTGCCGCCGGACCATTCACTTTGAACGATTGTGTGCATCGCAAACAATTCTTCTTCTTTACGCGCATGGGATGAGTTTGATAATTCAAATTTTGGTGGCAATTTCCCCGGGTACGTCATTGCATGATTTAACATCGCTTGCTAATTTGGGCACACAAAAGAGCGTACAGCAGACAGACCACACTAACTGAATTGAGCAATTTTAGTAATTAAACAGAGCCAGCTGACCTAAACATTGCTCTACCAAAAGACCAGCATTAAAAATAAAGCCTAAGTACGCATAATTTTAACAAATTTGCCGCCGGTGTGAGATGAGACGTCGATGACTTGTCCTGGCGACATGCCGCCGTTGGTGGACTCCGCGTCCCCCCTGCTGAAGTCGACCGCGTCCTCATCCTCGTCCTCGGCGCCGCCATCAAGGTTGTAGTACTCGTAGTAGTGGCTGCGCCACAGCTCGCATTGGTGCTCCACCGTTGATTCCTCGATGGACAGACTCTTCTCTACCTCCACCTTGGCCACGCGCAACTCCTCCTCCCGGCGCTCCTCGATCTCCGCCACCTCCTGCATCTCCAGCTCCTACTCGACGACCTCATGAGGAAGCAGGTGCTCCATGGCCACCGCCACCTTTTCGGATGTGGGTTGCATGCTGGGGTCCGAGGTGGCCTGGAATATCTTGGCGTGTGCATCCTCGATCTTGGTGTGGATGGCCTCGACCCGGGCCAGGGTGACATCGGCGGCACAGATGGCAGCTTGAGCGCTCTCGGCATTTGCAGCCACTATCGCAGCAGCAGGTGCAGCCGTCTCGGCTGCTTCAACTGCCCTATCGGCTGCCGCTGACACCCTCTCGGTGGAAGCAGCTGCGCTCAATGCGGATACGGCGGCACTCTCGGTGTAGGAGGCCGCGCTCTCGGCGCAGGCGGTGGTGCTCGGGGGAGGGGGGACGCGGCCATTGTACGGGCCTTCACGAAGTGTTTCCATGGTGTCTTCTTTGCAAGAAGGGGGTGCGGGAAAAGGGATCAAGATTCATGGATTCGGGGGTTGCCGACACTGGAGCAGACGAGCCGGCGAAGCTTAAGGAGGGAGACCTAAATAGACCCAGATATTTTCATCGCAAACGGTTCCTAGAAAACAACTATGTGTGATGTTGTAGATATTTTTATTAGCTATGAAAGACGAATTTGGAGTAAAGTGGAAATGGATGGTGTTTTAAATGTACGAGAAATTTTGTAGTACTAATACAACTGTCATGCCAAATTTTGGAAAATTTCAAGGGTCATTTGACCTTTTAAGACATTTAACTGATTTTCTAGCCATTTAATAACCGTAATAACATGCAACAGCTAACCATAACGGTTTGAAAACTCATATTTTGTGTACTTGTGTGTGATTTAATTCCATATGCAGTAAGTTGGAAGGATTTCAAACATATTGGTCTAATGGCTATGACACAATTAAGCATGGAGTGACATGGCATTTTAATTCCAAAAAAAAATCAGAAACACATGAAACCTTGGTTGATGTAATGTCATGCCACCAAGATGATGTGGTAAAAAATTTGGAATGTTTGACGAAAGTTTGGACACACACCCCTCACAAACCGGAGCAACTCACTAGAAGGCTCATGGTTCCGAAAGGGAACAATGCATGTTTGATGACGAATGGGAGATATATAGTTTCCTCTTACAACCTTCATTTTTTTCTACATCTAACGTGCACTACTACAACTGTAATGCAAAATTTTGGAAAATTCTAGGGGCCAGTTGACCTTTTAAAGGCATTTAAGTGATTTTCAAGCCATTTAATGACCGTAATTCAAATTTGAACTACATCTACATGCAATGCCTAACCAAAACGGTTTGAAAAATCATATTTGTGTACTTGTGTGCGAGTTAATTCCATGTGTAGTAAATTAGAAGGAATTTTCAAACATATTTGTCTCACGACATGGACACATGCACATGATGCATGGAGTGACATGGGATTTTAATTCCAAAAAATTTAAAAACTATCAGAAACACATGTAACCTTGCTTGATGTAATGTCATGCCACCTAGATAATGTGGTAAAAAATTGCATGGTTGACGAAAGTTTGGACACACACCCCTCACAAACCAGAGCAACTCACTAGAAGGCTCGTGGTTCTGAGAGGGAACAATGCATCTTTGATGACAAACGGGAGATACCTTCCTCTTACGACCTTCATTTTTTTTCTATGTTTAACATGCACTACTACAACTGTAATGTGAAATTTTGGAAAATTCTAGAGGTCATTTGACCTTTTAAAGACATTTGAGTGATTTGCTAGCAATTTAATGACCATAATTCAAATTTGAACTACATCTACATGCAACGGCTAACCATAACAGTTCGAAAAATCATATTTGTGTACTTGTGTGCGAGTTAATTCCATGTGCAGTAAATTAGAAGGAATTTTCAAACATATTTGTCTCATGACATGGACACATGCATATGTATGCATGGAGTGACATGGCATTTTAATTCCAAATAAGTAAAAAAAATATCAGAAACACATGAACCTTGGTTGATGTAATGTCATGCCACTAAGATGATGTGATAAAAAATTAGGATGTTTGACGAAAGTTTGGACACACACCCCTCACAAACCGGAGCAACTCACTAGAAGGCACATGGTTCCGAGAGGGAACAATGCATGTTTGAAGACGAACGGGAGATATATAGCTTCCTCTTATGGCCTTCAATTTTTTTCTACCTGTAACGTGCACTACTACAACTGTAATATGAAATTTGGGAAAATTCTAGGAGTCATTTGACCTTTTAAAGACATTTAAGTGATTCTCTAGCCATTTAATGACTGTAATTCAAATTTGAACTACATCTACATGCAACGGCTAACCATAACAGTTTGAAAAATCATATTTGTGTACTTGTGTGTGAGTTAATTTCATGCGTAGCAAATTATTAGGAATTTTCAAACATATTTGTCTCATGACATGGACACATCCATATGTATGCATGGAGTGACATGGCATTTTAATCCAAAATAGTAAAAAAATATCAGAAACACATGAAACCTTGGTTGATGTAATGTCATGCCACCAAGATGATGTGGTAAAAAATTGGGATGTTTGACGAAACTTAGGACACACACCCCTCACAAACTGGAGCAACTCACTAGAAGGCTCGTGGTTCCGAGAGGGAACAATGCATGTTTGGAGACGAACGGGAGATATATAGCTTCCTCTTACGGCCTTAATTTTTTTTCTACATGTAATGTGCACTACTACAACTGTAATATGAAATTTTGGAAAATTCTAGGAGTCATTTGACCTTTTAAAGACATTTACGTGATTTTCTAGCCATTTAATGACCATAACAGAAATTTGAACTACATCTACATGCAACGGCTAAACCATAACGGTTTGAAAAAAAATCATATTTGTGTACTTGTGTGCGAGTTAATTCCATGTGCAGTAAATTAGAAGGAATTTTCAAACATATTTGTCTCATGACATGGACTCATGCATATGTATGCATGGAGTGACATTGCATTTTAATTCCAAAAAATTAAAAAAAATATCTGAAACACATGAAACCTTGGTTGATGTAATGTCATGCCACCAAGATGATGTGGTAAAAAATTGGCATGTTTGACAAAAGTTCGGACACACACCCCTGACCAACCGGAAAAACTCACTAGAAGGCTCGTGGTTCCGAGAGGGAACAGTGCATGTTTGATGACGAACGGGAGATAGCTTCCTCTTATGGCCTTCAATTTTTTTCTACGTCTAACATGCACTACTACAACTGTAATGTGAAATTCTGGAAAATTCTAGGGGCCAGTTGACCTTTTAAAGACATTCAAGTGATTTGCTAGCCATTTAATGACCGTAATTCAAATTTGAACTACATCTACATGCAACGCCTAACCAAAATGGTTTGAAAAATCATATTTGTGTACTTGTGTGCGAGTTCATTCCATGTGTAGTAAATTAGTAGGAATTTTCAAACATATTTGTCTCACGACATGGACACATGCACATGATGCATGGAGTGACATGGGATTTTAATTCCAAAATATTAAAAAACTATTAGAAACACATGAAACCTTGATTGATGTAATGTCATGCCACCAAGATGATGTGGTAAAAAAATTGGCATTGTTGACGAAAGTTTGGACACACACCCCTCACAAACCAGAGCAATTCACTAGAAGGCTCATGGTTCTGAGAGGGAACAATGCATGTTTGATGACGAACGGGAGGTAGCTTCCTCTTACGGCCTTTAATTTTTTTCTATGTTTAACATGCACTACTACAACTGTAATGTGAAATTTTGGAAAATTCTAGAGGTCATTTGACCTTTTAAAGACATTTGAGTGATTTTCTAGCAACTTAATGACCGTAATTCAAATTTGAACCACATCTACATGCAACGGCTAACCATAACGGTTTGAAAAATCATATTTGTGTACTTGTGTGCGAGTTAATTCCATGTGTAGTAAATTAGAAGGAATTTTCAAACATATTTGTCTCACGACATGAAGACATGCATATGTATGCATGGAGTGACATGGCATTTTAATTCCAAAAAAGTAAAAAAATCAGAAACACTTGAAACCTTGGTTGATGTAATGTCATGCCACCAAGATGATGTGGTAAAAAAGTTGGGATGTTTGACGAAAGTTTGGACACACACCCCTCACAGACTGGAGCAACTCACTAGAAGGCTCGTGGTTCCGAGAGGGAACAATGCATGTTTGATGACGAACGGGAGATATATAGCTTCCTCTTACGGCCTTCAATTTTTTTGTACGTCTAATATGCACTACTACAACTGTAATGTGAAATTTTGGAAAATTCTAGAGGTAATTTGACCTTTTAAATACATTTGAGTGATTTTCTAGCAATCTAATGACCGTAATTCAAATTTGAACTACATCTACATGCAACGGCTAACCATAACAGTTTGAAAAATCATATTTGTGTACTTGTGTGCGAGTTAATTACATGCGCAGTAAATTAGAAGGAATTTTCAAACATATTTGTCTCCTGACATGGACACATGCATATGTATGCATGGAGTGACATGGGATTTTAATTCCAAAAAAGTAAAAAAATATCAGAAACACTTGAAACCTTGGTTGATGTAATGTCATGCCACCAAGATGATGTGGTAAAAAAGTTGGGATGTTTGACGAAAGTTTGGACACACACCCCTCACAGACCGGAGCAACTCACTAGAAGGCTCGTGGTTCCGAGAGGGAACAATGCATGTTTGATGACGAACGGGAGATATATAGCTTCCTCTTATGGCCTTCAATTTTTTTCTACGTGTAACGTGCACTACTACGACTGTAATATGAAATTTTGGAAAATTCTAGGAGTCATTTGACCTTTTAAAGACGTTTAAGCAATTTTCTAGCCATTTAATGATCGTAATTCAAATTTGATCTACATCTAATTGAAACGGCTAACCATAACGGTTTGAAAAAAAATCATATTTGTGTACTTGTGTGCGAGTTAATTCCATGTGCAGTAAATTAGAAGGAATTTTCAAACATATTTGTCTCATGACATGGACACATGCATATGTATGCATGGAGTGACATGGGATTTTAATTCCAAAAAAGTAAAAAACTATCGGAAACACATGAAACCTTGTTTGATGTAATGTCATGCCACCAAGATGATGTGGTAAAAAAATTGGGATGTTTGGCGAAAGTTTGGACACACACCCCTCACAAACCGGAGCAACTCACTAGAAGGCTTGTGGTTCCGAGAGGGAACAATGCATGTTTGAAGACGAACGGGAGATATATAGCTTCCTCTTACGACCTTCAATTTTTCCTACGTGTAACGTGGACTACTAGAACTATAATATGAAATTTTGGAAAATCCTAGGAGTCATTTGGCCTTTTAAAGTTATTTAAGTGATTTTCTAGCCATTCAATGACCGTAACTCAAATTTGAACTACATCTGCATGCAACGGCTAACCATAACGGTTTGAAAAATCTTATTTGTGTACTTGTGTGCGAGTTAATTCCATGTGCAGTAAATTAGAAGGAATTTTCAAACATATTTGTCTCATGACATGGACACATGCATATGTATGCATGGAGTGGCATGGCATTTTAATTCCAAAAAATTAAAAAATATCAGAAACACATGAAACCTTGGTTGATGCAATGTCATGCCACCAAGATGATGTGGTAAAAAAATTGGCATGTTTGACGAAAGTTCGGACACACACCCCTCACAAACTGGAGAAACTCACTATAAGGCTCGTGGTTCTGAGAGGGAACAATGCATGTTTGATGACGAACGGGAGATAGCTTCCTCTTGTGGCCATCAATTTTTTTCTACGTCTAACATGCACTACTGCAACTCTAGTGTGAAATTTTGGAAAATTCTAGGGGCCAGTTGATGTTTTAAAGACATTTAAGTGATTTTCTAGCCATTTAATGACCGTAATTCAAATTTGAACTACATATACATGCAACTCCTAACCAAAACGGCTTGAAAAATTATATTTGTGTACTTGTGTGCGAGTTAATTCCATGTGTAGTAAATTAGAAGGAATTTTGAAACATATTTGTCTCACGACATGGACACATGCACATGATGCATGGAGTGACATGGGGTTTTAATTCCAAAAAATTAAAAAACTATCAGAAACACATGAAACCTTGCTTGATGTGATGTCATGCCACCAATATGATGTGGTAAAAAAATTGGCATGGTTGACGAAAGTTTGGACACACACCCCTCACAAACCAGAGCAACTCACTAGAAGGCTCGTGGTTCTGAGAGGGAACAATGCATGTTTGATGACGAACGGGAGATAGCTTCCTCTTACAGCCTTCAATTTTTTTCTACGTCTAACATGCACTACTACAACTGTAATGTGAAATTTTGGAAAATTCTAGAGGTAATTTGACCTTTTAAATACATTTGACTGATTCTCTAGCAATTTAATGACCGTAATTCAAATTTGAACTACATCTACATGCAACGCCTAACCATAACGGTTTGAAAAATCATATTTGTGTACTTGTGTGCGAGTTAATTCCATGTGCAGCAAATTAGAAGGAATTTTCAAACATATTTGTCTCATGACATGGACACATGCATATGTATGCATGGAGTGACATTGCATTTTAATTCCAAAAAATTAAAAAAAATATCTGAAACACATGAAACCTTGGTTGATGTAATGTCATGCCACCAAGATGATGTGGTAAAAAATTGGCCTGGTTGACGAAAGTTTGGACACACACCCCTCACAAACCGGAGCAACTCACTAGAAGGTTCGTGGCTCCGAGAGGGAACAATGCATGTTTGATGACTGGCTGGCGCCGATGTGCCCTAGCGTGACGTTGAGGTCGATGACGGACATGGGGCCGTGGGTGGCCGACGCGATCACGCCGTCGTTCGATGATGTGGAGAACCGGGTTGGAGCATGCTGCCACTCTAGATAAAAACCACTCATCTCCGGTTGTGGATGAGCTCAGTGATACGTCTCCAACGTATTTATAATTTATCATTCTTGGATGTTTTACAATAATTTTATAGCAACTTTATACCATTTTTGGGAGTAACCTATTTACCCAGTGCCCAGTGCGAGTTGCTGATTTTTGCTTGTTTTTTACATCACAGGAAATCAATATCAAACGGAGTCCAAACACCGTGAAACTTTTTGTGGCTTTTTTATGGACCAGAAGACCACCAGTGGGCCAGAGAAGCACCTGGGGGGTGCCCCGAGGGAGGCACAACCCACCAAGGTGCGCCCGGGGGCCCAGGTGCGCCCAGGTGGGTTGTCTCCACCTCGGTGGCCTCCCGCACCCCCTCTTTACCCTATAAATTCCCAAATATTCCAAAAACCCACGGGGTTAACCTAGCAGACGTTCCACCGCCACAAGGCTCTGTAGCCACCGGAAAGTAATCTAGAACCCGTTCCGACACTCTGCCGGAGGGCAAAATCATCACCGATGGTCATCTTCATCACCCCGGCGGCCACCATGATGAGGAGGGAGTAGTCCACCCTCGGGGCTGAGGGTTTGTACCAGTAGCTATGTGTTTAATCTCTCTCTCTCTCTCTCTCTCGTGTTCTTGAGATGTCATGATCTTGATGTATCACGGGCTTTGTTAATATAGTCGGATCATATGGTGTTTTCACCTCTCTATCTTGTTGTGATGAATTAAGTTTTTCCCTTTGAGATTTCTTTGTTATCGGATTGAATACTTTTAAGGATTTGAGAGCACTTGATATATGTCTTGCATATGAATACTCGTGGTGACAATGGGGTATCATATTGATTCACTTGATGTATGTTTTGGCACTCAACTCGCGGATTCCCGCGGTGACATTGGGGTAATCTACGCATAGGGGTTGATGCATGTTCTCGTCTTTTGTTTCTCCGGTAGAAATCTTGGGGCACTCTTTGAAGTTCTTTGTGTTGGATTGAGTATTATGAATCTTAAATTATTTGGTGTTATTTTAGTATGAACTCTTGGATAGATCGGTCGGAAAGAATAGATTCGAGGTGGTTTCGTACCCTACAAACAGTTTCTTCTTATGTTCTCCGCTAGATAGGAACTTTGGAGTGATTATATTAGCACCGTTGAGAGATTGCACTAGCGAAAGTACAGACCCTAGGCCTCATTTTCAAGCATTGCAAAACCATTTTTGTGCCCGTTTACTATTTACTACCTTGTTGTTTTTATTTATTCAGATTATAAAAGTATATTTCTACCATCAATATTACACTTTGATCGCCATCTATTCGCCGAACTAGTGCACCTATACAAATTACCATTGTATTTGGTGTGCTGGGGACACAAGAGACTTTTTATTATTTGGTTGCAGGGTTTTTTGAGAGAGACCATCTTCATCCTACACCTCCCATGGATTGATAAACCTTAGGTCATCCACTTGAGGGAAAATTGCTACTGTACTACAAAACTCTGCGCTTGGAGTCCCAACACGTGTCTACAATAATAAAGTTGCATAGTAGACATCAAGCTCTTTTCTGGCATCATTGCCGGGGAGGTTAGGTAAGCGGCACTCACACCCCATCAACGAAGCTCTTTTCTGGTACCTTTGCCGGGGAGGTGAGTCCTTTAAGGTATATCTTTAGATCTTGCAATCAAATTTTTCAGTTTCTTGTTTTATCACTAGTTTGGTTTATAAAAGAAAACAACAAAAAATGGAATTGAGGTTGCATCATATTATTCATCTTTATAAACTCTTTCATGAAAATGATGGAAAGGGAAATTTTCCTCAATTGATAGAAGAAGAATTCAATAGAATGTTTGGTATAAATGATGAGCATGATTGTAATGTTGTTAGTATGAATTCTTTGAATATGCATGATGCTAACGATATGCAAAGCCATAAGCTTGGGGATGCTATGTTTGATGAAGATGATATTTTTAGCCCCCCAAGATTTTATGTGCAAATTTGTTATAATGATTGCATGCCTCCTATTTATGATGATTATAATGATGAAAGTGGATTTGGAGAGGTAATGACTTTATTTAGTGATAAATCCACCATTTTGGACGAGGCTTCAGTTGACTATGATAACAAAGTTACTATCTATGACGATTATGGTGATGACATGTATGCCATAAATAATAATGATAACCATGAAGCTTGTCATCATGATTTTAATTTTCACTCTCATGATAGTTATTTTGTTGAGTTTGATCCTGTAAGTGCATCTAGTGCCACCCCTAGTTGGTTTTGGAGTATTGACGACAAACCTAGTTGAGGGACTAATGTGTTTGTGAGAATTGCAGGATAACACAGGTAGAAGTCCCTCATTGATTCGGTTTTACTACCAGAGATGACCCCTAACAATGTATGAAGACATTGAAGTCAAAGGTGGTATATGAAGATATTCACATTGAAGACTATGACAAGATAAGACACTATATGAAGCCTATGGAGCTCGAAGACTTAGATCTTTCGTAGTTCTCTTTCTTTTGTGTTGAGTCATAGGAACCACCGTACTGTTAAGTGGGGTCCAAGAGAACCAGTCAGAATGACTGAAGTGATGCCTAAACCAAAAACCTATGTCTTCGAGTGAATACTATGAGAGCGAATCTTGTCCAGAGTCGGACAAGTCAGCTTTGCTTGTAGCCCAAGTAAAGTTGCCGTGTGAGTTTGAAATATGACTGTTGGAACACGTGTCAGTTCCTTAGTGACCCAGGGTCATTTCGGACAAATTAGGTTGGGTTGCCAAGTGGCTATAAATAGCCCACCCCCTACAACCATAAACGGTTGGCTGCTCAGATTGAAAGTACGGCTTTTGTCGTTTGAGAGCAACCCACCTCGAAGCCTTTGAGAGAGAATTCCTTGCGAGGATAAAGCCCTAACCACTAGAGCCAGAGAGAATTGGGCATCACTTAAGTCTTCTTGTCTGTGTGATCTGAAGACTTATTACACTTGAGGACTGTGCATCCTCCAGCCGGTTAGGCGTCGCGTTCTGAGCATCCAAGAGACATTGTGGATTGCCCGTGAACGAAGTCTGTGAAGTTTTGGGAGTCTACCTTGAAGACTTACCAGAGTGATTGGGCGAGGTCTATGTGACCTTAGCTCAAGGAGAATACGGTGAGGACTGGGTGTCCTGAGCTGTGTGTTCAGGACTGGGTGTCCGGGACTGTGTGTCCTAAGGTTTAAATACCTAGCCGCTCCAACCAGACGTACAGTTGTCACAGCAATTGGAACTGGTCCAACAAATCATTGTCTTCAACGAGTCACTGGTTTCATCTTCACTTCCCTTTACTTACTGTTACTCCTTGTGAAGTCATTGTATGTTTGCACTATCATTTGTCTTCACTGAGTGACTGCGTGTTCTGTTTGGCTTCACAATACCTTCCTACCTGATCCTTACTACCTAGCTGCTATTAGTCTTTGTGCTTTCACTTCATTGAATACTTGACTATGGTTTGCCTAGTGTAGTCTACCTTCCGC
Source organism: Triticum urartu (assembly GCF_056163025.1). Classification (NCBI taxonomy): domain Eukaryota; kingdom Viridiplantae; phylum Streptophyta; class Magnoliopsida; order Poales; family Poaceae; genus Triticum; species Triticum urartu. The sequence continues at coordinate 272,515,130 of NC_141878.1, read as the reverse complement.
CGCATGGTAATAGGTTTAATTTTATCGTTTGTCTTCAAAACTTCTATGTTCTGAAGACTTTCATAAAAATCGCCTATTCACCCCCCTCTAGTCGATATAACGCACTTTCAATTGGTATCAGAGCAAGGTGCTCCCTTGTTCTGTGTGATTCGGTTTAACCACCTGGAGTTTTAGCTATGTCGACTGCAGAGATAATTAAAGTCTCCGCTGCGTGCCCCGTCTTCAATGGAACTGAATATCCCTACTGGAAGAATAAGATGTGCATGCATCTTGAAGCCATTGACGTCGACCTATGGTATGTCGTCGAGAACGGCGTTCCCAAGGCTGGAGAAGGTGTCACTGCTGCTGATGTCAAGAAATTCGTTCAACTGGACTCTACTGCCAAGAATATCATCTGTGGTCATCTGACCAAAGGACAGTATGGCCGTGGAGTGCTTTGAAGACATCCAAGCTGGTCTGGGACTGTCTCTCCAAGGTCAATGAAGGCATCTCAACCCAGAGAGATCAGAGAATCAGTGTCCTTCGCAACCTCTTCAACCGCTTCAAGTGAAATGACAATGAGAATGTCCAGCACACATTTGACCGACTCACTGATATCACAAATGAGCTTCAAGCCCTTGGCGCCACTGAGATTACCAAACACGAAGTCGTCAAGACGCTGCTGAGATCACTTGATAGTTCGTTTGACATCCTGGCCCTGATGATTCAAGAATGTCCTGATTTCAAGACACTCGATCCGTCTGACATACTTGAGAGGCTCAACACACATGAGTTTCAGCTTTCGGAGAAAAGAGATATCTACGGTCCAAACTATGGGCGAACTCGTGCCTTGAAGGAAAAAGCTGTCTCCTCATCTCAAGAAGAATCTGACAGCAGTTCTGATGATCCTGAAGACATTGGAAGGGAACTTGCTATGCTTGTCAAGAAGTTCCAAAAATTCACCAAGAAGAAAGGCTTCAGAAAGTCTTCCCGATCAAGTTCAAGGAATGATGAAGCTCCTGCTCATGACTACAAGAGGAAAACATGTCACAAGTGCAAGAAACTTGGCCACTTCATCTCTGAGTGTCCACAGTGGGACAATGAGAACAAAAAGAAGAAGAAGAGCAAGGAATATGACTCTGACGACAAGAAGAAGAAGAAGAAATACTCAAAGTCTTCTTCCAAGTCTTCCTCAAAGTCTTCATCACACAAGAAGAGCTCATCTGGCAAGGCACATGCATTTGTTGGCAAGGAAATGGATTCAGAGGAGGAGTCTGCTTCTGAGGAGGCGGAGGTGGAGTCTGAGGAGGAATCCGACTCAGGCGTCGCAAGTCTGGCTACAGCATACGTTGCCAAGTCCATCTTCAACACTGAAGACAATGACTTCATCACCGACACCGATGCAAATGACAAGGACTACTCCGCTTCTACCTACTGCTTCATGGCACGGGGTGCCAAGGTAAACACATGCACTACTCACTATCAAACATCTAGTGACGATGACTCTGATTGTGGTTCAAAACCTAGCTACAAAACACTTGCTAAAATTGCAACTGAACAACAGAAAGCTATGGAACATATTCAAAAACTGTTAGACAGAAGCGATGATCTGTTAGGTGCTGAAATGACTCGATCGGAATCCTTAATTGAAGACATAAAAAATCTTCACGTTAAGTATCAGGAACTTGAAAGTCGTCATGAAACTCTCTCAACAACTCATGAAAAGCTTTCCTATGATTATCTTCAAAGGAAGCAAGATCTTGAGAAATTGAGAGCGGTTCATGAAGATCTTCAAACGGAAAACGAGTCACTTCGCGCCAAACAGATCAGTCCCGCTCAGGAAGGATTTGAACCACCATGTCTTAAATGCATTGAGCGTGATAATGCTACTTCTGTTGCTGAATGTTCTACTGCTACTGCTGTTGCAATATCTTCAACTGTTGATGTGGTAACTAACCCCTCTGCTGAGGATACCACCGCTATTGCTGATGAGAATGCTAGGTTGAAGACATTGCTTGAAATAGGGATGTACAAAAGTCTTCAAGGGCATCAGACACTATGTGATGTCCTCAAAAAGCAATTTCTGAACCGAAACCCTAGGAAAGAGGGTGTTGGGTTCGTAAGGAAAATGAATGCAGATGGATCTTACTGGAAACCTGAGCAGTACCCCAAAACTATGTGGGTTGCTGCAAAGGAACCTTCAGCAGATCCATCCAATCTATCTGGCTTCACTTGTGCTAACCCCATTATCATTGATGAATCCTTTGATGCAAACTATATACTGTTTAAGAATCAGAATGGTGAAGTGTTTTCCAGGTACATTGGTACTAACTGCAGGAATGGACCGCCTATGAAGAAGATCTGGGTTCCGAAAAGGTGTCTGGAGAGTCTTCCTGTGGATGTCATGACACCTCACGTGAAGAAGACAAACCTCAGACCAAAGGCTTCATACGGTCCAAAGGCTTCATACAGACAGAGGACTCACCTGAGTCGCACTAACGCAAATGTTTTGCAGGGAAGCCATACTCAGGCATATGAATATGAGAGCGGTTCATCAAACCGCCATGTTCATAAGACCAAGAACTATTCTGCTTATTCTTATGAGTACTATTGTCCGCCTGCAAGACTGTTTGCTAGGGCTTCAAAGCCAAAATTCTCAGATGCTGCACTTAGACTTATTGCTTCTAAGCCACCCTTGAAGATGTGGGTGGCTAAGAAAGCTTAACTCTCTTTTGTAGGGAAAGGTCTCCAGCAGAAAACCAAAATCATCTGACGCTATTGTTGGGGACCTTGAACATCTTGTAGGGCGCAAGATCAAATGCCCGAATGGTCTTACTATGTACTTCGTTCTTGAATCGCTTGCTACTCTCCCTATTAGTCCTAACCTGGATCTAAGCTTTCATAACCCACTGGTTCGTCAAATGTTTTTGCTTCACAATGCTCTTGGTGAAGCCTATCCCCCTAACTGCACTGTAGGGTACGACACTAGCGTCTTCAGAATGGATTATTGACAGTGGGTGTACAAATCACATGACTGGAAAAAGAAGTCTTCTTATGGACTCAACCTTACGTCCATCCGACAAGAGCCACATCACATTTGCTCACACTGGTAAAAGTAAGGTATTGGGTCTAGGTAGAGTTGCAATCTCAAGGGATCAACACATGGATAAAGTCATGCTTGTTGAATCCCTTGGCTTCAACTTAATGTCTGTCTCAATGCTTTGCGATTTGAACATGATCGTAATATTTGGAAAATATCGTTGCCTTGTACTAATGGAATCTGACAAGTCTCTAGTGTTTGAAGGGTATCGAAAAGATGATTTGTACGTGGTAGATTTCCCAGCAGGACCACAGCTTGCAGTATGTCTTCTAGCAAAGGCTTCAGAATGCTGGCTCTGGCATCGGAGGCTTGGGCATGCTGGCATGAGGAACCTCCACACCCTTGCGAAGAAGAAGCATGTCATAGGCATCGAGGGCGTCAAGTTCAAGAAAGACCACTTATGCGGTGCCTGTGAAGCAGGGAAGATGACGAGGGCCAAACATCCCTCGAAGACAATCATGACCACTACTCGACCCTTCGAACTGCTTCACATGGATCTTTTCGGTCCCACTCATTACTCAACTCTTACTACTACTGCTTGCCTCTATGGCTTCGTTATTGTTGATGATTATTCTAGATATACTTGGGTGCACATAATCCTTTACAAGACTGAAGTGCAGGATGTCTTCAGACGCTTCGCCAATCGAGCTATGAACAATTATGGCGCTAAGATAAAGCACATCAGAAGTGACAATGGCACTGAATTCAAGAACACTGGCCTCGATACATATCTTGATACCTTGGGCATCACACATGAATTCTCAGCCCCGTACACGCCACAGCAGAATGGCGTCGTCGAACGCAAGAACAGAACACTAATTGAGATGGCCAGAACGATGCTAGATGAATACAAGACCCCAAGAAAATTCTGGCCCGAAGCCATTGATACTGCATGCCATACAATCAATCGTGTTTATCTTCACAAGCTACTGAACAAGACATCTTATGAGCTCCTTACTGGCAAGAAGCCAAATGTCAGTTACTTCAGAGTATTTGGCGCAAGGTGCTAGATCAAGGACCCACATCACACCTCAAAATTTGCACCAAAAGCACATGAGGGTTTTATGCTTGGATATGGAAAGGATTCGCACTCCTACAGAGTCTTCAATCTCTTTCATTACAAAGTGGTTGAAACAGTGGATGTGCGGTTCGATGAGACCAACGGTTCACAAAGAGAGAAACTGCCAAATGTGCTAGATGAAGTTCCATCCAGTGAATCAATCAAGCTAATGGGAACTGGAGAAATTATACCTTCTGAAGCTCATCCTGAAGAAGAACTTATCATTTCAGCACCTGATCAACATGAAGACAATTCTCAGCCTGAAGACATTCCTTCCAACAACGACAATGAACAGCAAGAGCAAAGTCTTCGCCCTATACATCCTCGCGTTGCCAATGAAGTGCAGATTGAAAGAATAATTGATAGCATCAATGCACCTGGTCCACTCACTCGTTCAAGGGCAACTCAGCTAGCAAATTTCTATGGGCACTTCACATTCGTCTCAATAACAGAACCCAAGAAAGTTGAAGAAGCCTTCATGGAACCTGAATGGATTCAAGCTATGCAAGAAGAGCTTCAACAGTTTGAGCTGAATAATGTATGGGAACTGGTTAAGCGTCCTGATCCACGGAAGCACAATATAATAGGCACCAAATGGATATACCGCAACAAGCAAAATGAGCATGGTCAAGTTGTCAAAAACAAAGCTCGTCTCGTTGCTCAAGGATATACTCAAGTGGAACGCATTGACTTTGATGAAACATTTGCTCCTGTGGCTAGACTTGAAGCCATACGCATACTGCTGGCCTATGCAAATCATCATAACATACTTCTATATCAAATGGATGTGAAGAGTGCCTTTCTCAATGGCAAGATTGAAGAAGAAGTGTATGTTGCACAACCGCCTGGCTTTGAAGATCCAAAACATCCTGACATGGTATACAAGCTCAACAAGGCATTGTATGGCCTCAAACAAGCCCCTCGGGCCTGGTATGACACACTCAAATACTTCCTGAAGAGCAAAGGCTTCCTACCTGGTTCCCTAGATCCCACTCTTTTCACGAAGACATATGATGGTGAACTGTTTGTGTGCCAAATATATGTGGATGACATTATCTTCGGCTGCACCAATCAGAAGTACAGTGAAGAGTTTGGATATATGATGCAAGAGCAATATCAGATGTCCATGATGGGGGAGCTGAAGTTCTTCCTTGGTCTTCAAATACGACAACAACACAATGACATCTTCATATCTCAAGAGAAGTATCTCAAAGATTGCCTGAAGAAGTTCGGTATGCAAGACTGCAAAGGCTTCACAACACCAATGCCAGCCAAACATCATCTGGGTCTTGACGACAATGCTAAAGAGTTCGATCAAAAGGTATACCGCTCCATGATTGGTTCTTTACTTTATCTATGTGCATCTAGGCCAGATATTATGCTTAGTGTTTGCATGTGTGCTCGATTTCAAGCGGCACCAAAGGAGTCGCATCACTTAGCTGTGAAGCGAATTCTTCGATATTTGGCTCACACCCCAACTCTAGGATTATGGTATCCAAAGGGCTCAGAGTTTGATCTGGTTGGATTCTCGGATGCTGATTATGCTGGTGACAAAGTTGATCGCAAGTCTACATCAGGCACATGTCACTTTTTGGGACGATCACTTGTATGTTGGTCTTCAAAGAAGCAGAACTGTGTATCTCTCCCACTGCTGAATCTGAATACATTGCTGCTGGATCTTGCTGCGCTCAGCTTCTGTGGATGAAGCAAACACTCACGGACTATGGCATTCATCTGAAGCAAGTGCCACTTTACTGCGACAACGAAAGCGCCATCAAGATTGCCAACAACGCAGTTCAGCACTTGAAGACAAAGCACATTGAAATTCGTCATCACTTTCTCAGAGATCATGTTGTGAAGGAAGACATTGATATCATACACGTCAACACTGAAGAGCAATTGGCAGATATCTTCACCAAGCCCTTGGATGAGAAGAGGTTTTGCAAGTTACGGTGTGAGCTAAATATCCTGGAATCCTCAAATTTCCTGTGATCAGGCACACATCCTAACCCTTATGCATATTGATGACTTAGATGTGCAACACATGAAGTAAAGTATATCTTCAATCAATGAAGACATACATTCTAAGTGTGAATACATTAATGTGGAATTTGACTTCGGAGCGCCACGATAATTGTGCGCCGTGTCTGGGTCTAATACTTCCTATACGGTGGGTAACGCCACCACCAAACGTTCTATTTTGAAGTGTTTCACTCATGGCGTTACCTTGCAATGTCTTCACATTTGGTTTGGCTTCGATCTCAACATATTTTCATGATTATCTTCACTATGTTGATTATAGATATATATATATATATATATACTAGTGTTCTGTCCTCTACAGCATTCACTTATAGCTATGTCTTCGTGTTGAATCTTTTGAACTAAGTGAATGTGATCGGATCCTAACCTCTCTATGCTTTCTATCTCAAACTCTATCTCTCCAAGTCATATGCATTCTATTGAAACTGTCGAATGTCTTCTCTGCGTCCTTGTCAGCAGAAGATACAGAGACAACCATTAAGTCTGTTTTCAATGCTCATTCCTCCACATGAAATCCGGAGAAGTAGGAATGACCACCCGACAATCCAGGCGTGCGTGGGACGTGGAACAAACTCCAAAATTCCGCATAATGGCCACGTGTTCCTCAGATGCGAATCGCCAGGGGCACCTGTGTAATAGCACAGTGCCACCCCTGTACCTATAAATACACACTCACAGCGGTCATTATCTCTTCTTCCACCCTCGCACGAACCCTAGCGCCACCGCTAGCCCTCGACGACGCCGGCGACGAAGCACTTCGCTGCCGCAACCTCTCCGACGGCGTCTTCACGCCGACCGCGGACATCGTCCTCTCCGCCGTCGCCGTAGGTGTCCTCCATCGCCAAGTTAGGGCACGGAAGATCAAACTGCTCGGCCTCATCTTACACTCCATCTAGCAGTTCTTAGTGTGGTAAATAAAACTTCCTCTTTTTACAGCACCATTGATCCTATGGATTTGTCACTTTCTACCACAAGCAGTTTCTGTTCACACAAGCTAGATCTCTCTCATACTGCATCTCATAACATGCCTAGTATATTCACTTGTGCTTCACAAAGTAGTTAGATTCCTCACTTGTACTAATCTGTGGATTCGTACAAATCTGGAACCAACTTCTTATCTATGAGTGAATGTCTTCGCACGATGAGGTCAATGTCTTCTAAACTGATTTATCTTCAAAATCTTCTGAGAATGCATATGACCTCTTCCCCTTCCCTCGCACCTTAATGCTGTCACAGGTACATGTCCGTGGGAGAATCCTTTGGTTCTCATAGTTTGCATTCATTTGCAGAATTCTTATAGCATCACATAAATTCTCCCGAAGCCAGTTCCTGTTGGTCCAGCAAGCGGAACCCTTTGAAGCCTTTGAACGTCTTGAAGCCTTTCAAGTTAAAGTTTATGGCTCCAGAGAAAGCAGCAAGGAAGGGTGACAGAAAGCGTCATGGTGAGACCTCCAGAGATCTGCCAGATGAACTCTCAGAAATGTACAAGACAGATCCTGAAGAGGATTACAGTCAGCGCAAGACCCGAATCCAATGGATTCGAAGATATTGGGCAGAACAATGGTTCAAATACAGATTTGTGACCCAGGAGTATGCTGAGAAAAACGCCATCAAGAGACCGTGGGGAGACAACCTATTCAAGAATCTTCTACCCAGGTCCAGAGATGAAGCCATTGCTCAAGGCTTCTATCCATGCATGGTCCGTGGACCACAGCCTGCTGATGCACACTCGTCGTCACTGCTATGGTGTCGTGACGACAATCTGTTCAAGCGAAACTTCCAGTTTGCTCAAAACTCAGCGAAGCAGAACAAGAAGACTTTTGGGTTAGACTTCAACCATGGTCCCTCAGCACCAAGGGAAGATGGCACACGAGATGCTGAACCCAATGTCATCGGTCCTTTCGCCAACCTTGAAGGCCTCATCACCTACATCTTAGTTCAAGGGACTGCAGTGAATGAGCCTGCAGCTGACACTGAGTCTGATGACGCGCCTGCAGTGCCGAAGCCAAAGCAGTTGAAGAAGCCAAAAGCTTCAAAGCCGGCCCCTTCACCAAAAATCTCAAGGGCGAAGCCATTGGCAACTGCACCTCCTGAAGACAGTGTGCAGTCTGAAGACTTATCACGCGTCTCCAAGCCCCAAAAGGCCAAGATGCCTCTGTCTCACACTGGCAAAGAGCTAACAGCTGCTGCCATTCTGCGCAATGACGACATTGATCTATCAAGTGATGAAGATCTTGCAGATGACGCTCTTGAGCAACTCATCAAGAGCAAAGAAGAAGCAGAAATCTTCAATGATCTGCCTCTCTTTGATGTCACCATCATCCGCAACTTCATTGACGAGTGGTTTGACACGCCAAACATCAGCTTTGAAGATCTGCAGCTACCCATTGGCCTCAGTGTCGCCTTCCAAGGCGCCATTGCTTCAGAACTTGCTATTGCCCAGCGCATTGTTGAATTGAAGCAGAAGATTGACTATGAAAAGGCTCAGTTCAAGAAGCATATGGCCAAGCTCAGCATGCAAGAAGTGAAGAACTTCTAGACAATGATGCACGAGCTCAAGGAAGCCTTTGTGAAGAAGCGTGCAGAAGCTCAGGGTTCGCGTGAGCGCATGAAGACTCTGGCTGACAGATGTGTGCAAGCCTATAATGAGGCTGAGAAGCGCAAGGCACTTGGGCGTCCTGGCATCAACCCCAGGATGGCCGCAAAGAAGAAGAAGAAGCCTGCTACGGCTGAACCTGATGCACCAAGGCAAGAAGCAGTTCCGATTGTCTTCCCAACTAGACTGACTGGCTCGAAGCCAAAAAGCTGGTCAACAGCTTCAGAGCTCAAGAAGACAAGGACTGCTGAGGCTGAAGCCAGGAAGAGGAAACACTCTAAAGCCTCTCCTACTGCCCCCTCCAAGAAGAAGAGGAAGACCAAGAAAGCTCGGGCTGCTTCCACAGAGCCCTTGATAGTTGAACCCATTTCTATGGTCTATCCTGAAGCTGAACGACAGCTGACAATTCATGAGCCTGCTTCCACAGAGGCTCATGAAGCTGAAGACATTCCAGCAGCTGATCCCATCGCTGCTGAAGACATTGGTCATCATGACAATGTAGTAGATGGTGCAGTCCTTCCTCAGTTTGAAAACAGCAAACTCATCAGCATTGGTCGTCCACTGATGCCAATTGCACAGGATGCTTCATGGGCGGATCGCCCACAAGAGGAAGAAGACTATGAGGCCCAACCCACTCCAACTGCACAGGCGTCGTCTGCGTTCCACAGGCTTCGCAAAGGTCCAAGGCCTCAAGTCTCTGCTGAAGACATTCCGGCTGCATCTGCCGCAGAAGGAGTCCCACAAGATCCCACTCCCCTGTCCCACCAAGAAGCAGTTCTCCAGGAGAATGTGCTTGTGACCGACCCTCCAGCTAGTCAAGTGGAGGATGAAAATCGTGAGGCTGCCACAATCACCAATGAAGCTAATGTGGAGCCCTCCCCAACAAAGGCATCAGAAGACAGCGAAGCCACTGATCCCGCCACTTCTGTTCCTGAGTCTATTGCCGGTCCTGAATTCGACTATCATGTTGAGCACAGGCCTCAGGTCCAGAAGCCAATCCCAAGACTGCCAAGGTTTCCAGGTCCTGCATCAGCACCTGGCTCCTTCAACATCAATGGCTTCAGGGCATACAACACGTTCTTCAATAGCTCCAGGAACCCCTACTCAAGGGAAAGGATATCATCTGATCGGTTCTGGAGCTATCCTCAGCGAAGCTATTACTCTTGCATTCTTTACAACCAAGGTCGCATCTTCCCACACAAGCGCCTTGACGTTGAAGCTATAGCTGGTCTGCCCTGTCTGGAAGAAGCTTTAGATTGCTTCAAGGAAGTTGGACTGCTGCCGTTCATTACTGACGAAGAGCATTGGAATGAAGAGCTGCTGCTTCAATTCTATGCCACACTTCACATCAGAGGGTACAGCAGAGATCCGAAGACTTGGGTCCTGGAGTGGATGACTGACAACGTTCATCACGAAGCCAATGCATTTGACATCATTGAGCTCACTGGCTTGCCCACTCCTGGCGATCTCTTCGAGCAAGGCTGTCAGCTGCATACTGAAGCTATTGAGAGCATCTTTCAGCGGCCAGAACCTGATATGAGTCAGATGCTCAGCATGATGAAGCCATTGCCCCAAGATCCTGCTTATCCCACAGAGTTCTTCGTTGAAGACCTTGAGTATCTGCCAAGAACCATCTATCACATCATCAGGCGAACTCTCTGGCCTATCAAAGGGCACTCTCCAAATGCCAAGCTTCAGGGTGCAATGAAGACTTTGGTCTTCTATATACTTCATGGAAAATGCTTCAATGCACATGACTTCTTCATACACCAACTTGCTGCATCAGGCATTGATCTGTTTGGTTTGAAGTTCTACGCCCCTTGGGTCATGCGGCTGATCAAGCTACACTCTGCCATCTCGTATCAGCCCTCAGCCCGCAACCATCAGATCTTCTTGCCTGACATGGACATGTGTTCTGAAGCTGATCTTCAAGAGGATGGCTTCACTGAGAGATTCAAGTTTGACTCCACACCTCCTCGAAGGGCTGTGCTGCTAGGAACTCCATCCCTTGAAGACTCTAAATTCTCTTCCTCTACTACCACAGTGACTGCCAGAATTATTGAGGAAGAAGACGATGCTACTTCACCGCCACCTCCTTCAGCACTTCCAAGCTCTTCTGCACCGCCAAACAACACCAACAACCCTGCTACTTCACCTACTCCTCATGGGAACGAGTAGAGGCTCTATGTCTTCAAACCTTTTTGGTCATTACTGACAAAAGGGGGAGAAGCATATGAGATTGATAGTCTTCAAGCGGGTCCATATGGGCGGGTGCTTTATATTTTGCTTCGTGCTTACAACTCTCATTTTTTCTACATTTGGTTCTTATGAGTTGTAACACTTAAACTAGATGGTCGTCTGCTACTTATTTGCCACCTTGTTTTGCGAAGATAAATTCCGCACTTAGCTCATTCTACAGACGTCCATTTTCCATTATGCATGTCATTATCTTCATATACTTTCACATGCATAGTGGATTGTCATCATAAGTTGAAGTGGATCTCCACAAGTACAACCTGCCATGTGCATTTGCATTCCAAAAAGCAAATTAACTTATATGCACACCTTCAGGGGGAGCCCTTGCAACTTATGAAGACAATTCCTTATCCTTTACAATTTCACAGATTATATTCCCCGTTGAAAACTTCAACTAGTTTTTCATCAATCACCAAAAAGGGGGAGATTGTAAGTGCATCTAGTGCCACCCCTAGTTGGTTTTGGAGTATTGACGACAAACCTAGTTGAGGCACTAATGTGTTTGTGAGAATTGTAGGATAACACAGGTAGAAGTCCCTCATTGATTCGGTTTTACTACCAGAGATGACCCCTAACAATGTATGAAGACATTGAAGTCAAAGGTGGTATATGAAGATATTCACATTGAAGACTATGACAAGATAAGACACTATATGAAGCCTATGGAGCTCGAAGACTTAGATCTTTCGTAGTTCTCTTTCTTTTGTGTTGAGTCATAGGAACCACCGTACTGTTAAGTGGGGTCCAAGAGAACCAGTCAGAATGACTGAAGTGATGCCTAAACCAAAAACCTATGTCTTCGAGTGAAGACTATGAGAGCGAATCTTGTCCAGAGTCGGACAAGTCAGCTTTGCTTGTAGCCCAAGTAAAGTTGCCAAATCTGACCGTTGGAACACGTGTCAGTTCCTTAGTGACCCAGGGTCATTTCGGACAAATCAGGTCGGGTTGCCAAGTGGCTATAAATAGCCCACCCCCTACAACCATAAACGGTTGGCTGCTCAGATTGAAAGTATGGCTTTTGTTGTTTGAGAGCAACCCACCTCGAAGCCTTTGAGAGAGAATTCCTTGCGAGGATAAAGCCCTAACCACTAGAGCCAGAGAGAATTGGGCATCACTTAAGTCTTCTTGTCTGTGTGATCTGAAGACTTATTACACTTGAGGACTGTGCATCCTCCAGCCGGTTAGGCGTCGCGTTCTGAGCATCCAAGAGACATTGTGGATTGCCCGTGAACGAAGTCTGTGAAGGTTTGGGAGTCTACCTTGAAGACTTACCAGAGTGATTGGGCGAGGTCTATGTGACCTTAGCTCAAGTAGAATACGGTGAGGACTGGGTGTCCTGAGCTGCGTGTTCAGGAGTGGGTGTCCGGGATTGTGTGTCCTAAGGTTTAAATACCTAGCCGCTCCAACCAGACGTACAGTTGTCACAGCAACTGGAACTGGTCCAACAAATCATTGTCTTCAACGAGTCACTGGTTTCATCTTCACTTCCCTTTACTTACTGTTACTCCTTGTGAAGTCATTGTATGTTTGCATTATCATTTGTCTTCACTGAGTGACTACGTGTTCTGTTTGGCTTTACAATACCTTCCTACCTGATCCTTACTACCTAGCTGCTATTAGTCTTTGTGCTTTCACTTCATTGAATACTTGACTATGGTTTGCCTAGTGTAGTCTACCTTCCGCTGCATGGTAATAGGTTTAATTTTATCGTTTGTCTTCAAAACTTCTATGTTCTGAAGACTTTCATAAAAATCGCCTATTCACCCCCCCTCTAGTCGATATAACGCACTTTCAGATCCTACTACTATTGATGAGAAGAAATTTTCTTATGTGGAGAGTAATAAGTTTTCTATGCTTATGTATCATGAAAAGAATTCTTTATGTGATGGTTATATTGTTGAATTCATTCATGATGCCACTGAAAATTATTATGAGCGAGGAACATATGCTTGTAGTAATTACAATAATATCAAGTTTCCTCTCTTTATGTTGAAAGTTCTGAAGTTGCACTTGTTTTGCCTTCCTATGCCAGTTTATTCTTGATCCCATAAATTATTTGCTCACAAAATCCTTATGCATAGGAAGTGGGTTAGACTTAAATGTGCTAGTCATATGCTTCATTATGCTCCCATTATGTTTCAATTCTTATCTTCTATATGAGCATAATTGAAATCATCATGCCTAGCTAAAAAGACATTAAAGAAAAGCGCTTGTTGGGAGACAACCCAACACTTTTACCTACTGTTTTTGTGTGTTCACATGATTAAGCTACTGTAGCAATCATGTTTTATTGCTTTCATTTCAATAAAGTGCCAAGTAAGACCTTTGGGATGGCTTACGGTGATACTTGATTTGATCTTGTTGAAAAAAATAAACTTTTGCACTCAGGAAAACAATTCTCATTTTTAACAGAAGCGTGATAAAATGCTGATTCTTTTTGCAGAAGATTAATAGACAAATAACCCAGGTTTTCCTAATTTTTCAGAATTGTGGAGTAGCAGAAAGATGGTTGGAGTACAAATTACTACAAACTATTCTGTTTTCGACAAATTCTGTTTTCAATGCATAGTTTGCTTGTTTTCTAGTTCTATGGCTTATATTGTTCAATATAAATTGTAGAAATGATATGCTACAGTAGGCATTGTGTGGAAACAATTATGAATCTTTACTTTGACAGTACCAACGTGAAATGGTTTGCTCTTTATCATACTAACCTATCTCACGAAGTTCCGTTAAGTTTTGTGTGATTGAAGTTTTAAAGTTTTGGGTGAGATTTCAATATGAGGAAATAAGGAGTGACAAGACCGTAAGCTTGGGGATTCCCATGTCACCCCAAGGTAATATTCAAGGAATATCCAAGCAACTAAGCTTGGGGATGCACCGGAAGGCATCCCCTCTTTCATCTCCAACATTATCGGTAACCTCAGTTGGTGCTATGTCTTCATTCGTTACATGATATGAGTTTTACTTGGAGCGTCATTTTATTTTGTTAGGATTTTCTTTCTGTTGGGGATATTACTGCTGGGCGTAAACCGGCCTATCTGGGCCGGGTCAACTTCATCAGTAGTTCCAGAAGTGATAAAGCCCAAGAAGGCAGATGAGGGCCTAAGGCCCGTAGCCGGTTCAAGACTGGTAGCTGTAAACCGGAATTTGTATATAAACTTGTATTGTAAGTTAGGAATAAGGAGAGACCAACCCGGATATGAATATCGACCGGTGTTGGGACTCTGTGAACCGACGGGTGTCACCCGTGTATATAAGGGGACGACCCGGCGGCGGTTCAAGGACAACAGACAACAACTCGAGACATAGGCGAAGCTTGTTTGCTCCCTAGTCATCGAAACCCCATCAATTCCATCACAACTAGACGTAGGCTTTTACCTTCATTGAAGGGGCCGAACTAGTATAAACTCTCTTGCGTCCCTGTGTCCGCTTTAACCCCTTCAAGCTAACCCGTCGTGATGGCTCCACGACTAAGTCCTTTCTCTAGGACATCTGCCGTGACAAAACCACGACAGTTGGCGCCCACCGTGGGGCTATCAAACGATGGTTTCCGGTTCTTGGAGGGCCGCTTTGAAGGACTCGAGGGCTACGCTGTAGGCCGGATGACTAAGAGTCGTCGGGACAAGCTCTACATCGACGACGCAGGCTGGGGCCCCGAGGCCGGCTCAATTGAGTACGGGTACCGGATCCCCTTTGGTAGCATTCACGTTTTCATTGGCAAGATCGGTGAACCGGGCCCTGAGTCGGACATCTGCACCGACCTCGTCGAGATGGCTCAGCGTGCACGATCCACTCGGGTTAAACCGGCCATGAAGCGTGCCTTCGTGGGAGTCATCCATGGAGGAAGTTATGAGGATGGATCGGAATCTCACGGCCGTTTGTTCCGATGATGAGTCATCGACCGGAGAAACCAAATCTCTTTATCAGCTACAAGACGGCCGGATTGGGGGCTGTTCCGATGGCGACAGTATTCCGGACCTCTCTGATCTGCCCAACCGGGTTGGAATATTCATGACTGGCACACAAGCAGCGCTTCATTCTTCGACCGCTGCGGCAATGACCTCCGGTTCAGTAGCGGCAACGGCTGCCGGGGCAGGAGGCCCTGTGCGCCCGCCGGCTTAGGTTCTATCAGAACTATTTGATGCGTTGGCTGTGCTTATGGCGGAGGTTAATCCGCCGGATCAGGACGTTCACAACGCGGGGATTGCAAAGGTAAAGGAACAGATCACCCAGGCCAAGGCGGATCTGGCGGCTGAGGACACCAGGATGGCCGCAGAGCGGGCCGCTTTAGACACACAGGCCTACAGGCTTATGTTGGACCAGAGCGCGTCGCATGAAGTCATGAGGAGGAAGCACTGATCCCGCTTACCTCCGGTTTTCGAGGCCAGAGACCTTTTCAACACTCCAGGACCAAGAGCCGGCAATCCGCTGGAGGGAAACCGGACAGAAGCCCCTGGGACCGGTGCACCGGTTCAGCCTCGTCAGATGGACCCGCCTCGTCAAAACACCGTTATACCTCAGGATGCTTTAACACCTCCGGGTCACTACTCCAACCCAATGGACAATCTTGTTGCCGTTGCTGCACGGCTGGAGGCCATTCCAATTGAAGGTGACTCGCCGCAGGCAGTAGAGACGCGACGGGTCAAGGAACTTCTGAGGACAGCTTTGGCCCAACAGGAAGCGTACTCGTACAGCCGCGACCGGATCCACTCGACCCCCCGTCCAAGCCGGAGCTATAGCAGACATATGGATGAACCAGCAGTGTCGAGTAATGAACGACGTGGAGCACCCCGTGGCAACAACCCGACGGGTGGTGCTGATGACGCTCAGGAAGTGGTGAACCGGGCCCGAGCGTGCAGGGAGGCCGAGTTAGCCGCACAGCATCAGGCTCGGCAGCTCACACCGGTTCGTCCAACCACCTTGACTGAACCTGGTGTTACTTCTAGTTCTTTGGGGGTGCCTTGCCTTATCCCCGCTTTACGCAACATGCGCCTGCCCAAGGATTTCAAAGGCCCGCGCAAGGTACCAAATTACACGGCGGATCAACCTCCAGAGACATGGGTGGAGAGCTATGAGATGGCCATGGAGATGCTTGATGTGGATGATGCAGCGTGTGCGAAATACTTCACCATGATGCTTGAAGGAACGGCCCATACTTGGTTAAAAAGCTTGCCGGCTAATTCTATCAGTTCATGGGCCCAGTTACGAGCCCGGTTTATTAGCAATTTCAAGGATACATGTAAACAGCCTATGTCGATAGTGGACTTAGCTGCATGCGTCCAGGAGGAAGGAGAGTCAACAACTCATTGGGTGCGCCGGGTTTCACAAGTGTTGCACTCCTCAGACCGCATCAACGCTGACACCGCAGTATTAACCCTAGAAGGCAACTGCCGGTTTGGGCCCCTGAAGCTGAAGTTGGGACGGATGAAGCGTCATTGCACTGACATGGGGACCCTCATGGCCGCTTTGGTGAAATATGTTGATTCTGATAGTACCAAGGATCCCGAATCTGATGATGACAAGATAGGGAAGGGAAAGAAGAACAGCAGCTCCAAAGGTCAGCAGCATCACTGGGCAGGCAATGGTGGTGGAGGCAAGCGTAAAGCGGATGGTAACATGGACTTTGTGGCTAATACCAACGCACATGACAATGACCAGCGACGCAAGGGTAGACCGAAAAATCGTAATGGAGCACCCAACCCTAACCCAAACCGCCTAAACTATCTGCTAACCCAGCCCTGTCCAAGACATGGGACGAAGGAGGCGCCAGCAAACCACCTTTGGAAGGATTGCTTTATTATGCAGGAGTTCAAGAATTCTAATAATTTCTGGTATGATCACGAATCTGGCGGTGGCTCAGGATCCGGGCCGGGTTACGGTGGAGGAAGTTCCGGTTCAGGATTCAATGGTAATCCGAGCGGACATAATGGTCAAAATAGTCAGAACAACCAGGGTGGTTACAACCAACAGCAGCAACAGTCAGGTTACTAGAGCAACCCAAAGCAGTTGAGTAGTTGGCAGTACCATGTCTTCACCACTAGCTTGGACAAGCGAGACCGGAAGGTTCAGAGGCGGGCGGTCAACTCTGTTGAACCGGCCATACCCCGTTATCTACGTTGGTCTGAACAGCCAATCATATGGAGCAGAGAGGATCACCCACCCCAGGTCGATAATCCGGGGCAGTTGGCTTTGGTGGTGGCGCCTCAGGTGGGAGGTTATAAGTTCACCAAGGTGCTCATGGATGGAGGTAGTAGCATTAATATCTTGTACTATGAGACCTTCCGTCGTATGGGACTGACAGATAAAAATCTTAAACTGTCTAATACGGTGTTCCACGGTGTAGTACCTGGCAGATCAGCATATCCTGTTGGCAAGATAGCTCTGGAAGTGGCCTTTGGGGATGACCACGATTCCAGGTCGGAGACGTTGACGTTTGAAGTGGTGAAAATCCAGAGTCCATATCACGCCCTGTTTGGGCGACCGGCTTACGCCAAGTTTATGGCCCGGCCCTGTTATGTGTATTTGCAGCTCAAGATGCCGGGTAACAGGGGGACAATAACGGTTCACGGAAGCCGCAAAATCGCTTTGGAATGCGAGGAAGGAGATGCGGCTTATGCAGAGTCGGTTTGTGCCACCGAGGAGTTGAAGTACTATAAAGACAATGTTGATCCGGCGGACATGACTCCGTTGAAGAAGCCAACTACGGAACATGATCCGGCCCTGAAGTTCAAATCGGCAGCAGAAACTAAGCTTGTTGACTTCGTACCTGGCGATTCGTCCAAGCAGTTCAGCATCAGTGCCAACTTGGATCCGAAATAGGAAAGCGCGCTCATCGAGTTCATCCGTGGGAATCGGGACATTTTTGCATGGAAGCCCTCTGACATGCCAGGTGTACCGAGGCAACTCGCTGAGCACACACTTAATGTGGATCCTAAATATAAACCGGTGAAACAGTTCCTCCGCCGGTTTAACGAAGAAAGACGCAAGGCGATTGGAGAAGAGGTAGCCAGGCTCTTAGCAGCTGGCTTTATTGTTGAAGTTTTCACCCTGAGTGGCTTGCCAATCCGGTGCTGGTCCTCAAGAAAAACGGCACCTGGCGCATGTGTGTGGATTACACAGATCTTAATAAGGCTTGTCCAGCAGATCCTTTTGCCCTCCCCCGTATTGATCAAATTATTGATGTTACGGCGGGTTGTGAGCGTTTAAGTTTTTTGGATGCGTATTCTAGATATCATCAGATCAAAATGGCAGTTAAGGACCAGGAGAAGACAACATTTATAACCCCCTTTGGAGCCTTCTGCTATGTGTCTATGCCCTTCGGGCTCAAGAGTGCCCAGGCAACTTACCAACGGTGTGTACAAAATTGTCTTCACAAGCAGATTGGCCGTAATGTACATGCTTACGTGGATGATATCGTGGTTAAGTCCAGGGAGAAGGAGACTCTGATTGATGATTTGAAGGAAACCTTTGATAACCTGAGAACATACAAGATGATGCTTAATCCGGACAAGTGTGTCTTTGGTGTACCGGCGGGCAAGCTATTGGGTTTTCTGGTGTCCAACATGGGAATTGAGGCTAATCCAGAGAAGATCACGGCTATCACCTCCCTGGCTAAACCGAAGTGTATCAACGATGTTCAACGCCTGGCAGGTCGGATTGCCGCACTAAGCCGGTTTATCAGTCGCCTTGGTGAGAAGGCAATCCCTTTGTATCAGATGTTGAAAAAGACGGATCAGTTTGTCTGGAGTTCTGCTACTGATGAAGCATTTGAGGACTTAAAGCGGCAATTGGCCAATCCGCCTGTGCTCACCGCTCCCATTGACAAGGAGCCATTACTGCTATATGTTGCTGCTAATGCTCGGGCGGTCAGCGCGGCTATTGTGGTGGAGCGAAAGGAGGCAGGTAAGGAGCATCCGGTTCAACGTCCGGTCTATTATATCAGCGAGGTGCTCATTGAGTCCAAGCAAAGGTATCCGCATTGGCAGAAGCTGGTGTATGGAGTTTTTATGGCAAGCCGAAAGCTTAAACAATATTTCCAAGGGCACCCAATTACGGTGGTCAGTTCTGCTCCTTTGGGAGATATCATCCAGAACCGGGAAGCAACTGGCCGGATTGCAAAGTGGGCCATAGAGCTGGGGCCGTACGGTTTGAAGTATGTGCCTCGGACAGCGGTTAAGTCTCAAGCACTTGTTGATTTCATCAATGATTGGACGGAAATGCAAGCACCTGAAGAAAAGCCGGATCACATGTATTGGACCATCCATTTTGACGGATCCAGGTAGTTGGAAGGCTCGGGGGCTGGAGTCGTATTAACTTCCCCACGAGGTGATAAATTTTGTTATGTTCTCCGCTTAATGTTCCCTTGTACTAACAATGCAGCTGAGTATGAAGCCTTGCTCCATGGTCTCTGGATGGCTAAGGAGATGAATCTAAGTCGAGTTAAGTGCTTCGGTGACTCGGACCTTGTGGCTCAGCAAGTGTCTGGCACTTGGGACTCCAAGGACCCACTCATGGCAGCGTATCGTCGGGAGGTGGATACTGTTGCAGGTTATTTCAAAGGCTATCAGGTGGAACACATGGACAGGCGGAAAAATGAAGCGGCGGACGCTTTAAGCCGGCTGGGCTCTCAGCGCAAACCGGTCCCGCCCAATGTTTTTCTGGATGTGCTGCACAACCCGTCGGTCAAGATCCCTGGTGAAGAGGATTTGGCTATTCCTGATCCGGAGGCTCAGGTGGCGGCTCTTCATATTATTCCGGATTGGACGCTTCCTTACCTGGCGTACAAGAACCAGGGCGAGTTGCCAGAGGATGAGATTCTGGCCCGGCAGATAATCCGACGATCCAAGTCCATGGCTATCATCAACGGTGAGTTGCATCATTGCAGTGTATCAGGAGCTTTTCAACGCTGCGTGTCTCCTGAAGAAGGCCGTGAAATTTTGCGTGAGATCCACGAAGGAGATTGTGGTCACCATGCCGGTTCAAAGTCTTTGGTGGCTAAAGCGTTTTGCCATGGCTTCTATTGGTTAACTGCTCATGCTGATGCAGAGGATCTGGTCAGACGATGTGATGGTTGCCAAAGGTTTTCAAGACGTGCTCATGTACCGGCTCAAGAATTGAGAATGATTCCAATTACTTGGCCGTTTGCGACTTCGGGGCTGAAAGTGCGTTATATCGACTAGAGGGGGGGGTGAATAGGCGATTTTTATGAAAGTCTTCAAAACGTGGGAGTTATGAAGACAAACAGCGAAGATTATTCCTATTACTATGCAGCGGAAGTTAGATTACACTAGGCCAGCCATGGTCAAGTATTCAATAAAGTGAAAGCACAATGACAAACATCTGCAGTGTAATAAGGATCAGGTGGGAAAAAGTTATGAAGCCAAACAGATCATACAGTCACGTTGTGAAGACAAAAGATAGAGCAAGCATGCAATGGCTTCACAATGAGTAACAGTAAGAAAAAAAGAAGTGAAGATGAAACCAGTGACTCGTTGAAGACAATGATGTGTTAGACCAGTTCCAGTTGCTGTGACAACTGTACGTCTGGTTGGAGCGGCTAGGTATTTAAACCTTAGGACACACAGTCCCGGACACCCAGTCCTGAACACGCAGCTCGGGACACCAAGTCCTCATCGTATTCTCCTTGAGCTAAGGTCACATAGTCCTCGCCCAATCACTCTAGTAAGTCTTCAAGGTAGACTCCCAAACCTTCACAGACTTCGTTCACTGGCAATCCACAATGTCTCTTGGATGCTCTGAATGCGACGCCTAATCGTCTGGAGGATTCACAGTCCTCAAGTGTAATAAGTCTTCAGATCACACAGACAAGAAGACTTAAGTGATGCCCAATGTTCTCTGGCTCTGGGTGGTTAGGGCTTTTCTCCTCGCTAGGAATTTTCTCTCAAAAGCTTCGAGGTGGGTTGCTCTCAAACGACAAAAGCCGTGCACTGAAATCTGAGCAGCCAACCGTTTATGGTTGTAGGGGGTGGGCTATTTATAGCCACTTGGCAACCCGACCTGATTTGTCCGAAATGACCCTGGGTCACTAACGAACTGACACGTGTCTCAACGGTCAGATTTCAAACTCTCATGGCAACTTTACTTGGGCTACAAGCAAAGCTGACTTGTCCGGCTCTGGACAAGATTCTCTCTCATTGTCTTCACTCGAAGACATAGGTTTTTGTTTTAGGCATCACTTCAGTCATTCTGACTGGTTCTCCTGGACCCCACTTAACAGTACGGTGGTTCCTATGACTCAATACAAAAGAAAGAGAACTACGAAAGATCTAAGTCTTCGAGCTCCATTGGCTTCATAACGTGTCTTCTTTTGTCATAGTCTTCAAAGTGAATATCTTCATATACCACCTTTGGCTTCAATGTCTTCATCCATTTTTAGGGGTCATCTCTGGTAGTAAAACCGAATCAGTGAGGGACTTCTACCTGTGTTATCCTGCAATTCTCACAAACACATTAGTCCCTCAACTAGGTTTGTCGTCAATACTCCAAAACCAACTAGGGGTGGCACTAGATGCACTTACAATCTCCCCCTTTTTGGTGATTGATGACAAACTAGTTGAAGTTTTCAACGGGGAATATAGTCTGTGAAATTGTAAAGGATAAGGAATTGTCTTCATAAGTTGCAAGGGCTCCCCCTGAAGATGTGCATATAAGTTAATTTGCTTTTGGAATGCAAATGCACATGGCAGGTTGTACTTGTGGAGATCCACTTCAGCTTATGATGACAATCCACTATGCATGTGAAAGTATTTGAAGATAATGACATGCATAATGGAAAATGGACGTCTGCGGAATGAGATAAGTGCGGAATTTATCGTCGCACATGCGGAATTTATCTTCGCAAAACAGGGTGGCAAACAAGTAGCAGACGACCATCGAGTTTTAGTGTTACAACTCAAAGAACCAAATGAAGCAAAAACGAGAGTTGTAAGCACGAAGCAAAATATAACAAAACATAAAGCACCCGCCCATATGGACCCGCTTGAAGACTATCAACCCATATGCTTCTCCCCCTTTTGTCAGCAAGGACCAAAAAGGTTTGAAGACATAGAGTGTCTACTCGTTCCTAGGAGCAGTAGGGTCGTTGGAGGTGTTTGGCGGTGCAGAGGAGCTTGGAGGTGCTGAAGCAGGTGGAGGTGATGTAGCATCGTCTTCTTCATCGATGATTCTGGCAGTGATTGTGGCAGCAGATGAAGAAAACTCAGAGTCTTCAAGTGATGGTGTGTTGCGCATCACGGCCCTTCTAGGAGGTGTGGTGTCAAACTTGAAGCGCTCAGTGAAGCCATCCTCTTCAAGTTCAGCTTCAGTACATATCATTGATAGCCCTTTCCATGTATGCCAGCAGGTTTCATGAGTGACGAAAGCATTCTTGGTGGCAAGATTTCGAAGACGATTAACATCTTCGAAAGGGCTGCCAAGATTTTGAAGACGCTTTAGCCAGTCGTGATGCACCCTGGAGATGGCTTCAACACCTTCATCATTCTGAGTGAAGCTCTGGTGTTCTGCATTCTGAAGACTTATAGGTTGCTTGGCAGGCTCAGGATATATAGCTTCAGTGGAGGTATCCACATCTGGCAAGAAGATCCGATGGTTTCGGGCTGAGGGCTGATACGAGATCGCAGAGTGTAGTTTGATCAGCCTCATCACCCAGGGAGCATAGAACTTCAAACCAAATAAATCTGAGCCTGACGCTGCAAGTTGGCGTATGAAGAAATCCTGTGCGTTGAAGCATTTGCCATGAAGGATACAGAATATCAGAGTCTTCATGGCACCCTCAATCTTGGCATGTGGAGAGTGTCCCTTAATGGGCCAGAGAGTCCGCCGGATGATGTGATATATGGTCCTGGGCAGGTACTCAAAGTCTTCGATGAAGAACTCAGTTGGATAGGGTGCATCATGGGGCAATGGCTTCATCATTGAGAGCATCTGACTCATATTTGGTTCAGGCCTCTGGAATATGCTCTCAATAGCTTCAGCATGTAGTTGACAGCCTTCCTCAAAGAATTCGCCAGGAGTGGGCAGGCCGGTGAGCTCAATGATATCAAATGCATTGGCTTCATGATGGACATTGCCGGTCATCCACTCCAGGACCCAAGTCTTCGGATCTCTGTTGTATCCTTTAATGTGGAGGGTGGCATAGAACTGAAGCAGAAGCTCTTCATTCCAGTGCTCTTCATCAGTTATAAACGGCAGCAGACCCACTTGCTTGAAGCAATCCAGCGCTTCCTCTAAGCAGGGCAGACCAGCAATGGCTTCAACTTCAAGGCGCTTATGAGGGAAGATGCGACCTTGGTTGTATAGGATGCATGAATAGTAGCTGCGCTGAGGATAGCTCCAGAACCTATCTGATGAAATCCTTTCCCTTGAATAGGGGTTCTTGGAGCTGTTGAAGAACGTATTGTCTGCCCTGAAGCTATTGATGTCAAAGGAGCCAGGTGCTGATGCAGGACCTGGGAACCTTGGCAGCCTTGGGACTGGCTTCTGTACACGAGGCCTGTGCTCAACATGGTAATCAAATTGAGGACCTGCAGCAGACTCAGGAACAGAAGTGTCTGGTTCAGTAGCTTCGCTGTCTGCTGAAGCTTTTGGTGGGGAGGGCTCCACATTTGCTTCAGTGTTGGTTGTGGCAGCCTCAACATTTTCAGCCTCCGCTTGACTAGCTGGAGGGTCAGTCACAAGCACGTTCTCCTGGAGAACTGCTTCTTGGTGTATCATTGGAGTGGGCTCTTGTGGTGCTTCTTCTTCGGCTGATGCAGCCGGAATGTCTTCAGCATAGACTTGAGGCCTTGGACCTTTGCGAAGCCTGTGGAATGCAGACGACGCCTGTGGGGTTGGAGTGGGTTGGGCCTCAATGTCTTCTTCCTCTTGAGGGCGATCCGCTCATGACGCATCTTGTGCAATTTGCGTCAGAGGACGACCAATGCTGATGAGCTCGCTTTGTTCATACTGAGGAAGGGCTGCATCATCTTGTACATTGTCCTGATGACCAATGCCTTCAACAGCAATGGGGTCGGCTGCTGGTATGTTTTCAGCTTCAGGAGCCTCTGTGGAAGCAGGCTCATGAACCGTCAATTGACGTTCTGCGTTCGGGTGCACCATAGCAATAGGTTCAACTATCAAGGGCTCTGTGGGAGCAGCCCGAGATTTCTTGATCTTTCTCTTCTTCTTGCTGAGGGCAGTAGGAGAGGCTTCAGAGCTCTTCCTCTTCCTGGCTTCAGCCTCAGCAGTTCTTGTCTTCTTGAGCTCTGAAGCTGTTGACCGGCTCTTTGGCTTCGAGCCAGTCGTTGCAGTTGGGAAGACAATTGGAACTGCTTCTTGCCTTGGTGCCTCTGGTTCAGCCATAGCAGGCTTCTTCTTCTTCTTCGCGGCCATCTTGGGGTCAATGCCAGGACGCCCAAGTGCCTTGCGTTTCTCAGCCTCATTGTAGGCTTGTACACATCTTTCAGCCAGAGACTTCATCCGCTCATGTGAGCCCTGAGCTTCGGCACGCTTCTTCAGAAAATTTTCTTTGAGCTCATGCAACATGGCCTTGAAGCTCTTCACTTCTTGCACGCTGAGCTTGGCCATATGCTTCTTGAACTGAGCCTTTTCATGATCAATTTTCTGCTTCAGTTCAACTATGCGCTGGGCAATAGGAAGTTCTGAAGCAATTGCGCCTTGGAATGCGACGCTGAGGCCAACGGGCAGCTGCAGATCTTCGAAGCTGATGTCTGGTGAGGCAAACCATTCGTCGATGAAATTGTGGATGATGGCGACATCAAAGAGAGGCAAATTGTTGAAGATTTCAGCTTCTTCTTTGCTTTTGATGAGCTGCTCTAGAGCGTCATCTCCAAGATCTTCATCGCTTGACAGATCTATGGCTTCACTGCGCAGGATGGCAGCAGCTGTGAGCTCTTTGCCGGTGTGTGGCTGAGGCACTTTGGCCTTCTGGGGCTTGGAGACGCGGGATACGTCTTCAGACTGCACACTGTCTTCAGGAGGTGCAGTTGCCAATGGCTTCACCCTTGAGATTTTTGAGGAAGGGGCCGGCTTTGAAGCTTTTGGCTTCTTTGATTGCTTTGGCTTCGGTATAGCAGGAGCTTCATCAGACTCAGAGTCAGCTGGAGGGTCATTCACGGCAGTCCCTTGGACTAGGACGTGGGTGATGAGGCCTTCAAGGTTGGCAAACGGACCGATAATATTGGGTTCGGCGTCGCGTGTGCCATCTGCCCTTGGTGCGGAGGGACCAGGGTTGAAGTCTAACCCAAATTTCTTCTTGTTCTGCTTCGCTGATTGTTGGGCAAACTGGAAGTTGCGCTTGAACAGATTATCGTCACGACACCAGAGTAGTGACGACAGATGTGCATCATCAGGCTGTGGTCCTCGGACCATGCATGGGTAGAAGCCTTGAGCAATGGCTTCATCTCTGGTCCTGGGTATGAGATTCTTGTAAATGATGTCCCCCCACGGTTTCTTGATGACACTTTTCTCAGCATACTCTTGGGTGACGAAGCGGTATTTGAACCATTGTTCAGCCCAATAGCGTCGAATCCATTGGATTCGAGTCTTGCGCTGCCCATAATTCTCTTCAGGATCTGTTTTATACATTTCTGCCAGGTCTTCAGGCAGATCTTTGGAAGTTCCTTCACGTCTCTGTCTGCCCCCCTTCCTTGCTGCTGCTTCTGAAGCCATAAACTTTAACTTGAAAGACTTCACAACTTTCAAAGGCTTCAAAGGCTTTCTTTTGCTGGACCAACAGGAACTGGCTTCAGGAGAGTTTATGTGATGCTGTAGGAATTCTGCAAATGAATGCAGACTATGAGAACCGAAGGATTCTCCCACGAACATGTACCTGTGACAGCATTAAGGTGCGAGGGAAGGGGAAGAGGTCATATGCATTCTCAGAAGGTTTTGAAGATTAATCAGTTTAGAAGACATTGACCTCATCGTGCGAAGACATTCACTCATAGATAAGAAGTTGGTTCCAGATTTGTATGAACCCACAGATCAGTACAAGTGAGGAATCTAACTACTTTAAGCACAAGTGAATATACTAGGCATGTTATGAGATGCAGATTGAGAGATCTATCTTATGTGAAGAGAAACTTCTTATGGTAGAAAGTGACAGAACCATGAGATCAAAAGAGGCTGTAAAAAGAAGTTTTATTTACCACACTTGGAACTGCTAGACGGAAGTGAGAGATGATGCCGAGCAGTTCAGTCCTCCGTGCCCTAACTTGGCGACAGAAGACACCTACGGCGACGGCGGAGAGGACGATGTCCGCAGTCGGCGTGAGGACGGCGTCGGAGAAGTTGCGGTAGCGAAGCGCTTCGTCGCCGGCGTCGTCGAGTGCTAGCGGTGGCGCTAGGGTTCGTGCGAGGGTGGAAGAAGGAGATAATGACCGCGGTAAGTGTGAATTTATAGGCTCAGGGGCGGCACTGTGCTATTACACAGGTGCCCCTGGCGATTCGCATCTGAGGAACGCGTGGCCAGTTTGCGGAAGTTTTGGGTTTGTTCCACGTCCCACACACGCCTGGATTGTCGGGCGGTCGTTCCTGCTTCTCCGGATTTTATGTGGAGGAATGAGCATTGAAAACGGACTTTATGGTTGTCTCTTTATCTTCTGCTGACAAGGACGCAGTGAAGACTTTCGACAGTTTCAATAGAATGCATATGACTTGGAGAGATAGAATTTGAGATAGAAAGCATAGAGAGATTAGGGTCCGATCACATTCACTTAGTTCAAAAGATTCAACCAAGAAGACATAGCTATAAGTGAATGCTGTAGAGGACAGAACACTAGTATGTATATATATCTATATAATCAACGTAGTGAAGATAATCATGAATACATGTTAAGTTCGAAGCCAAACCAAATGTGAAGATATTGCAAGGTAACGCCATGAGTGAAACACTTCAAAATAAAACGTTTGGTGGTGGCGTTACCCACCGTATAGGAAGTATTAGACCCAGACACGGCGCACAATTATCGTGGCGCTCCGAAGTCAAATTCCACATTAATGTATTCACACTTAGAATGTATGTCTTCATTGATTGAAGATATACTTTAATTTGTGTGTTGCACATCTAAGTCATCAATATGCATAAGTGTTAGGATGTGTGCCTGATCACAGGACATTTGAGGATTCCAAGATATTTAGCTCACATCGTAACTTGCAAAATATCTTCTCATCCAACGGCTTGGTGAAGATATCTGCCAATTGCTCTTCAGTGTTAACGTGTATGATATCAATGTCTTCCTTCACAACATGATCTCTGAGAAAGTGATGACGAATTTCAATGTGCTTTGTCTTCGAGTGCTGAACTGGGTTGTTGGCAATCTTGATGGCGCTTTCGTTGTCGCAGTAAAGTGGCACTTGCTTCAGATGAATGCCATAGTCCTTGAGTGTTTGCTTCATCCACAGAAGCTGAGCACAGCAAGATCCAGCAGCAATGTATTCAGATTCAACAGTGGAGAGAGATACATAGTTCTGCTTCTTTGAAGACCAACATACAAGTGATCGTCCCAGAAAATGACATGTGCCTGATGTAGACTTGCGATCAACTTTGTCACAAGCATAATCAGCATCCGAAAATCCAACCAAATCAAACTCTGAGCCCTTGGGATACCATAATCCTAGAGTTGGGGTGTGAGCCAAATATCGAAGAATTCGCTTCACAGCGAAGTGATGCGACTCCTTTGGTGCCGCTTGAAATCAAGCACACATGCAAACACTAAGCATAATATCTGGCCTAGATGCACATAAATAAAGCAAAGAACTAATCATGGAGCGATATACCTTTTGATCGAACTCTTTACCATTGTCGTTAGGACCTAGGTGATGTTTGGCTGGCATTGGAGTTGTGAAGCCTTTGCAGTCTTGCATACCGAACTTCTTCAGGCAATCTTTGAGATACTTTTCTTGAGATATGAAGATGCCATTGCGTTGTTGTCGTATTTGAAGACCAAGGAAGAACTTCAGCTCCCCCATCATGGACATCTGATATTGCTCTTGCATCATATATCCAAACTCTTCACTGTACTTCTGATTGGTGCAACCGAAGATAATGTCATCCACATATATTTGGCACACAAACAGTTCACCATCATATGTCTTCGTGAAAAGAGTGGGATCCAGGGAACCAGGTATGAAGCCTTTGCTCTTCAGGAAGTATTTGAGTGTGTCATACCAGGCCCTAGGGGCTTGTTTGAGGCCATACAATGCCTTGTTAAGCTTGTATACCATGTCAGGATGTTTTGGATTTTCAAAGCCAGGCGGTTGTGCAACATACACTTCTTCTTCAATCTTGCCATTAAGAAAGGCACTTTTCACATCCATTTGATATAGAAGTATGTTATGATGATTTGCATAGGCCAGCAGTATGCGTATGGCTTCAAGCCTAGCCACAGGAGCAAATGTTTCATCGAAGTCAATGCCCTCCACTTGAGTATATCCTTGAGTAACGAGACGAGCTTTGTTTCTGACAACTTGACCATGCTCATCTTGTATGTTGCGGTATATCCATTTGGTGCCTATTATGTTGTGCTTCCATCGATCAGGACGCTTAACGAGTTCCCATACATTATTCAGCTCAAACTGTTGAAGCTCTTCTTGCATAGCTTGAATCCATTCAGGTTCCATGAAGGCTTCTTCAACTTTCTTGGGTTCTGATATTGAGACGAATGCGAAGTGCCCATAGAAATTTGCTAGCTGAGTTACCCTTGAACGAGTGAGTGGACCAGGTGCATTGATGCTGTCAATTATTCTGTCAATCTGCACTTCATTGGCAACACGAGGATGTACAGGGCGAAGACTTTGCTCTTGCTGATCTGTGTTGTTGTTGGGAGGAATGTCTTCAGGCTGAGCATTGTCTTCATGTTGATCAGGTGCTGAGATGATAAGTTCTTCTTCAGGATGAGCTTCAGAAGGTATAATCTCTCCAGTTCCCATAAGCTTGATTGATTCACTAGCTGGAACTTCATCTAGCACATTTGGCAGTTGCTCTCTTTGTGAACCATTTGTCTCATCGAACCGCACATCCACTGTTTCAACAACTTTGTAATGAAAGAGGTTGAAGACTCTGTAGGAGTGCGAATCCTTTCCATATCCAAGCAGAAAGCCCTCATGTGATTTTGGTGCAAACTTTGAGGTGTGGTGTGGGTCCTTGATCCAGCACCTTGAGCCAAATACTCTGAAGTAACTGACATTTGGCTTCTTGCCAGTTAGGAGTTCATAAGATGTCTTGTTCAGAAGCTTGTGAAGATAAACACGATTGATTGTATGACATGTAGTATCAATGGCTTCAGTCCAGAATTTTCTTGGAGTCTTGTATTCATCTAGCATCGTTCTGGCCATCTCAATGAGTGTTCTGTTCTTGCGTTCGACGACGCCATTCTGCTGTGGCGTGTACGGAGCTGAGAATTCATGTGTGATGCCCAAGGTATCAAGATATGTATCAAGGCCAGTGTTTTTGAATTCAGTGCCATCGTCACTTCTGATGTGCTTTATCTTGGCCCCAAAATTGTTCATAGCTCAATTGGCGAAGCGTCTGAAGACATCCTGCACTTCAGTCTTGTAAAGGATTATGTGCACCCAAGTATATCTAGAGTAATCATCAACAATGACGAGGCCATAGAGGCAAGCAGTAGTAGTAAAAGTTGAGTAGTGAGTGGGACCGAAAAGATCCATGTGGAGCAGTTCGAAGGGTTGAGTAGTAGTCATGATTGTCTTCGAAGGATGTTTTGCCCTTGTCATCTTCCCTGCTTCACAGGCACCGCATAAGTAATCTTTCTTGAACTTGACGCCCTCGATGCCTATGACATGCTTCTTCTTCGCAAGGGTGTGGAGGTTCCTCATGCCAGCATGCCCAAGCCTCCGATGCCAAAGCCAGCATTCTGAAGCTTTTGCAAGAAGACATACTGCAAGTTGTGGCCCTGCCGAGAAATCTACCACATACAAATCATCTTTCCGATACCCTTCAAACACTAGAGACTTGTCAGATTCCATTAGTACTAGGCAACGATATTTTCCAAACATTACGATCATGTTCAAATCGCAAAGCATTGAGACAGACATTAAGTTGAAGCCAAGGGATTCAACAAGCATGACTTTATCCATGTGTTGATCCTTTGAGATTGCAACTCTACCTAGACCCAATACCTTACTTTTACCAGTGTCAGCAAATGTGATGTGGCTCTTGTCGGATGGACGTAAGGTTGAGTCCATAAGAAGGCTTCTTTTGCCAGTCATGTGATTTGTACACCCACTGTCAATAATCCATTCTGAAGACTTTGAAGTCGCTGGTGTCGTACCCTACAGTGCAGTTAGGGGGATAGGCTTCACGAAGAGAATTGTGAAGCAAAAACATTTGACAAACCAGTGGGTTATGAAAACTTAGATCCAGATTAGGACTAATAGGGAGAGTAGCATGCGATTCAGGAACGAAGTACATAATGATGCCATTCGGGCATTTTATCTTGCGCCCTACAAGACTTTTAAGGTCCCCAGCAATAGCGTCAGAAGATTTTGTTTTTCTGCTGGAGACCTTTCCCTGCAAAAGAGAGTTAAGCTTTCTTAACCACCCACATCTTCAAGGGTGTCTTAGAAGCAATATCTAAGTGCAGCATCTGAGAATTTTGGCTTTGAAGCCTTAGCAAACAGTCTTGCAGGTGGACAATAATACTCATAGGAATAAGCAGAATAATTTTTGGTCATATGAACATGACGGTTCAATGAACCGCTCTCATATTCATATGCCTGAGTATGGTTTCCCTGCAAAATATTTGCGTTAGTGTGACTCAGGTGAGTCCTCTGTTTGTATGAAGCCTGTGGACCGTATGAAGCCTTTGGTCTGAGGTTTGTCTTCTTCAAGTGAGGTGTCATGAAGACATTCACAGGAAGATTTTCCAGACACTTTTTCGGAACCCAGATCTTCTTCATAGGCGGTCCATTCCTGCAGTTAGTACCAATGTACATGGCAAACACTTCACCATTCTGATTTTTAAACAGTTTATAGTTTGCATCAAAGGATTCATCAATGATAATGGGGTTAGCACAAGTGAAGCCAGATAAATTGGATGGATCTGCTGAAAGTTCCGTTGCAGCAACCCATGTGGTTTTGGGGTACTGCTCAGGTTTCCAGTAAGAGCCATCTGCATTTATTTTCCTTGCGAACCCAACACCCTCTTTCCTAGGGTTTCGATTTAGAATCTGCTTCTTGAGGACATCACATAATGTCTAATGTCCTTTAAGACTTTTGTACATCCCTGTTTCAAGCAATGTCTTCAACCTAGCATTCTCATCAGCAATAGCAGTGGTATCCTCAGCAGAGGGGTTAGTTACCACATCAACAGTTGAAGATATTGCAACAGCAGTAGCAGTGGAACATTTAGCAACAGAAGTAGCATTATCACGCTCAATGCATTTAAGACATGGTGGTTCAAATCCTTCCTGAGCGGAACTGATCTGTTCGGCGTGAAGTGACTCGTTTTCCTTTTGAAGATCTTCATGAGCCGCTCTCAATTTCTCAAGTTCTTGCTTCCTTTGAAGATAATCATAGGAAAGCTTTTCATGAGTTGTTGAGAGAGTATCAAGACGATCTTCAAGTTCCTGATACTTAATGTGAAGATTTTTTATGTCTTCAATTAAGGATTCAGATCGAGTCATTTCAGCACCCAACAGATCATCACTTCTGTCTAACAGTTTTTGAATATGTTCCATAGCTTTCTGTTGTTCAGTTGCAATTTTAGCAAGTGTTTTGTAGCTGGGTTTTGAATCACAGTCAGAGTCATCGTCACTAGATGTTTGATAGCGAGTAGTGCGTGTGTTTACCTTGGCACCGCGTGCCATGAAGCAGTAGGTAGGAGTGGAGTCGTTCTTGTCATTTGCATTGGTGTCGGTGATGAAGTCATTGTCTTCAGTGTTGAAGATGGACTTGGCGACGTATGCTGTAGCCAAACTCGCAATGCCAGAATCAGACTCCTCCTCAGACTCCTCCTCAGACTCCACCTCTGCCTCCTCAGAAGCGGACTCCACCTCTGAATCCATTTCCTTGCCAACAAAGGCACGTGACTTGCCAGATGAGCTCTTCTTGTGTGATGAAGACTTTGAGGAAGACTTGGAAGAAGACTTTGAGTATTTCTTCTTCTTCTTGTCGTCAGAATCATATTCCTTGCTCTTCTTCTTCCTTCTGTTCTCATTGTCCCACTGTGGACACTCAGAGATGAAGTGTCCAGTTTTCTTGCACTTGTGACATGTTTTCTTCTTGTAGTCATGAGCAGAAGCTTCATCATTCCTTGAGCTTGATCGTGAAGATTTTCTGAAGCCTTTCTTCTTGGTGAATTTTTGGAACTTCTTCACTAGCATTGCAAGTTCCCTTCCAATGTCTTCAGGATCATCAGAACTGCTGTCAGATTCTTCTTCAGATGAGGAAACAGCTTTTGCCTTCAAGGCACGAGTTCGCCCATAGTTTGGACCGTGGATATCTCTTTTCTCAGAAAGCTGAAACTCATGTGTGTTGAGCCTCTCAAGTATGTCAGACGGATCGAGTGTCTTGAAATCAGGACGTTCTTGAATCATTAGGGCTAGGATGTCAAACGAACTATCAAGTGATCTCAGCAGCGTCTTGACGATTTCATGTTTGGTGATCTCAGTGGCGCCGAGGGCTTGAAGCTCATTTGTGATGTCAGTGAGCCGATCAAACATGTGCTGGACATTCTCATTGTCATTTCGCTTGAAGTGGTTGAAGAGGTTGCAAAGAACACTGATTCTCTGATCTCTCTGGGTTGAGATGCCTTCATTGACCTTGGAGAGCCAGTCCCAGACCAGCTTGGATGTCTTCAAGGCACTCACATGGCCATAATGTCCTTTTGTCAGATGACCACAGATGATATTTTTGGCAGTAGAGTCCAGTTGAGTGAACTTCTTGACATCAGCAGCAGTGACACCTTCTCCAGCCTTGGGAACGCCGTTCTCGACGACATACCATAGGTCGACATCAATGGCTTCAAGATGCATGCGCATCTTATTCTTCCAGTAGGGATATTCAGTTCCATCGAAGACGGGGCACGCAGCGGAGACTTTGATTATCCCTGCAGTCGAAATAGCTAAAACTCCAGGTGGTTAAACCGAATCACACAGAACAAGGGAGCACCTTGCTCTAATACCAATTGAAAGTGCGTTATATCGACTAGAGGGAGGGTGAATAGGCGATTTTTATGAAAGTATTCAAAACGTGGGAGTTATGAAGACAAACAGCGAAGATTATGCCTATTACTATGCAGCTGAAGTTAGATTACACTAGGCCAGCCATGGTCAAGTATTCAATAAAGTGAAAGCGCAATGACAAACAGCTGCAGTGTAATAAGGATCAGGTGGGAAGAAGTTATGAAGCCAAACAGATCATACAGTCATGTTGTGAAGACAAAAGATAGAGCAAGCATGCAATGGCTTCACAATGAGTAACAGTAAGAAAAAAAGAAGTGAAGATGAAACCAGTGACTCGTTGAAGACAATGATGTGTTGGACCAGTTCCAGTTGCTGTGACAACTGTACGTCTGGTTGGAGCGGCTAGGTATTTAAACCTTAGGACACACAGTCCCGGACACCCAGTCCTAAACACGCAGCTCAGGACACCAAGTCCTCACCGTATTCTCCTTGAGCTAAGGTCACATAGTCCTCGCCCAATCACTCTGGTAAGTCTTCAAGGTAGACTCCCAAACCTTCACAGACTTCGTTCACTGGCAATCCACAATGTCTCTTGGATGCTCTGAACGCGACGCCTAACCGTCTGGAGGATTCACAGTCCTCAAGTGTAATAAGTCTTCAGATCACACAGACAAGAAGACTTAAGTGATGCCCAATGTTCTCTGGCTCTGGGTGGTTAGGGCTTTTCTCCTCGCTAGGAATTTTCTCTCAAAAGCTTCGAGGTGGGTTGCTCTCAAACGACAAAAGCCGTGCACTGAAATCTGAGCAGCCAACCGTTTATGGTTGTAGGGGGTGGGCTATTTATAGCCACTTGGCAACCCGACCTGATTTGTCCGAAATGACCCTGGGTCACTAACGAACTGACACGTGTCTCAACGGTCAGATTTCAAACTCTCATGGCAACTTTACTTGGGCTACAAGCAAAGCTGACTTGTCCGGCTCTGGACAAGATTCTCTCTCATTGTCTTCACTCGAAGACATAGGTTTTTGTTTTAGGCATCACTTCAGTCATTCTGACTGGTTCTCCTGGACCCCACTTAACAGTACGGTGGTTCCTATGACTCAACACAAAAGAAAGAGAACTACGAAAGATCTAAGTCTTCGAGCTCCATTGGCTTCATAACGTGTCTTCTTTTGTCATAGTCTTCAAAGTGAATATCTTCATATACCACCTTTGGCTTCAATGTCTTCATCCATTTTTAGGGGTCATCTCTAGTAGTAAAACCGAATCAGTGAGGGACTTCTACCTGTGTTATCCTGCAATTCTCACAAACACATTAGTCCCTCAACTAGGTTTGTCGTCAATACTCCAAAACCAACTAGGGGTGGCACTAGATGCACTTACAGGGGCTGGATATGGTTGGGCCTTTCAAAAGGTCCAAAGATAAGAAGACCCACCTCCTGGTGGCGGTTGACAAGTTTACAAAGTGGGTGGAGGCAGAACCTGTTAGCAAGTGTGATGCGGCCACGACAGTTCAGTTCATCAAAAAGGTGATTTTCTGGTTTGGCTTTCCGCACAGTATTATCACAGATAATGGTACCAATTTGTCCAAAGGTGCTATGAAAGAGTTCTGTGAATGGGAGCACATCCGGCTCGACGTTTCATCAGTGGCACATCCACAGTCCAATGGTCAAGCAGAAAGAGCTAATCAAGAGATCTTGAGAGGCATCACGCCCCGGCTCATGGTTCCTTTGCAGAGAACGCCGGGTTGTTGGGTAGAAGAATTACCATTTGTGTTATGGAGCATCAATACAACACCCAACAGATCAACAGGATACACACCGTTCTTCATGGTTTATGGAGCGGAGGCGGTTCTCCCCAGTGATATCCGTCATGATTCACCTCGTGTAACGGCTTATATTGAAGCGGACAACGAGACAGCACGGCAAGATGCTTTGGACCGGTTGGATGAAGAGCGTGACATCGCAGCCGCCAGATCGGCGATTTACCAGCAGGATCTTCGTCGTTATCACAGTCGCCGAGTCAGAACCAGAACCTTTCAGGAAGGAGATTTGGTGCTTCGGCTCATCCAAGATCAGACTGATATGCATAAGTTATCCCCACCTTGGGAGGGGCCTTTCGTGGTCAGCAAGAATCTGCACAACGGGTCATACTATCTGATCGATATTCGAGAACATAAGCACTCACGTACATCATAGGAGGAGACCAACAGGCCGTGGAACATAGCTCATCTTCGGCCTTATTATACCTGAGCCATCGGTTCTACTTATGTATATATTACTCTGATGTATATATCAACTATAATAAACCGGAACCTCAGCTAAAGCGGGGTATCTGTTCTTTTACATCATGTGTGGTTACACGGAGTTGTTCTAAAGCGGCTTCCGGTTTACCCCTTGAGTTCGCTTTGCTAAAAGCATCGTGTTATATCACTTGGAGGATTGGTCGTGTCCGAACCAATGCCATGCCTCTTGATAGGCGAGAGCCACCAGATCACTTGGGGACTTGGTCATGTCTGAACCAGTCATGCCTCTTGGTCGGCTTAAGGCCACATAATCACTTGGGGGCTTGGTCGAACCCGAACCATGACCATGCCACTTGATCGGCATAAATGCCACGGTTTCATTTGGGGACCTGGCTGACTAGAACCATAGTTACACCTAACGGGAGCTTGGTCGTGTTCGGCCATGGTAACACCATCTGATCAGCTCAAATAAACCTTTTTTTGCAACGTTTTGTCATTGCACTTGATTTACACTTTTCTTTGAAGGTTTTTTTGCTTTTTATTGCATTTCTTAAACCGACAAAGTTTTTTAACAAATCAATTGACGGAACACAGTTCACGTCAATCCGGAGACTATTTTCCCGGTTTGATCCTTGTTGTTAACATCCTCTTATGGAGTAACACGGTGTTTATTATAACCCGACACGGTTTACATGGTAAACCAACGTCATATATATACAGGAGCTGTTATCTCCTCCAACAGTGTGGGTTTGCAAAACTCCGCTTCAAGATTGGCCAAGCCAACTTCACGCTCAACGATGGCAGGTATTATGTATCTCAAAAATTTGATCATATACTTAAAATTTTGTTTTGGATGTTTTGATTTCATATATGCAGACATCATATTCCGCCCGACGGTGCAACCGCGGTGGCACTTGACGAATTTTTCATTTCAGAAAGTGTTTTGGAAAGTTCATTACCACAGGAAGAACAAATTATGCACGAAGGCATATCAACATCAAAGGTATCAGCTAGCCTATTACAAGGCAACATGGTGCCATAATAATATAATTGTTTTTCGCAAAGGAGAGGCAGTTTTAAAACCGGCTTCCGGTTCAAGCTTGGTCACCAGCCTAGCCTGATGGTTGTGGGTCATCCTGCGCCGCTTCAGCCTCCGTTTCTCTACCCAGTGGCTGGAAATCCACAGTTGTCCAGTCGATTCCCATTAATGCTTGAAAAACAGCTTCATCATGGATCAGCAATGACGGGTCAATATCAGGAGCGTAAGTATGCTTACGGATTGGAGGGATCAGATTTTCCGATTCATGGATTGGTGCGGCTATTCACTTGTTCTGACTGTCATATTGGGCTTGATAATGAGACAAGTCTGCTTCCTCAGCCAATTGAGAAGCTAGCGGACGTACCTCCTGGTTTATTGCTCGCAGATCCGCTTCACCAAATTCTGACCCATCTTCCTTCAAGCTGGGATAGCCCTGAGCCGCTTCAATAGGATCAAAATCCGGCACCCAGGCTTTTGCCCGGATTAAGGCATTGATTGCACCGATTCGAGCAGCAGATTTCTTCAGCTCTTCAACCCGGGCAGGAAGCACCGACAGTTTCATCAGAGTATCTTGAATCAAAGTGGGCGCCGGTTTGTTATGAGATGCGGTACAGATGATCCGCTGGGCACAAGTATACAATTGTTCAACCAATGTATAGGCGGCTTTCAGTTTCTTCCGCACATCTGACCCCAAGTGACCAATGCATGTCCCTGAAATACCATAAAGGGTTAATAAACCGGCGACTCTGTAAGGAGGCAGAGCCAATTCAGAAGGCAAAGTGGCTTACCAAAGATAGCAGTAGTCATGGCATGCACGTGCCGCTTTATGCTGGTCAGTTCATCCGCCACTGGTTTTAGTGCAGCCTCGACATCCTCTGCTCGTTTGATCAAAGTGGACTTTTCAGTGGCCCAATCCGCCTGCTTCTTCTTGAAGCTCTCCTTAAGCTATTCCATGGCGCTTAAAGCACTGGCCAATTCCTCTTTTGCTTTGGAGGTTTCATCCTGTTGGGTTTTCAGGTTTTCTTGGAGATCGGTGACTTGGTTTTCTTTCATCTTCAGCTCCGCCTGCATGCATACAGATATATGCTTCAACAAATCGGTATAAGGATTCAAGTACCAATCACATAACAAGTTATGCACTTAGCACTTGGGGGCTAATGCATATTCGATCTTCATCTTTCAATTGCTTACAAAGTCCCAAGATCAATACAAGTATTCAACTTGGCACTTGGGGGCTAATGGCTATTTGCTCGTATATATTCTGATGCGGCAATTTCAATTACTTAAAGTACCGGTTTAACTACGTTAAGTTGAATCGGCCCTTGGGGGCTACAGCAGCGAATTTCAAAGCATCAAGATTTATATTGGTAAGTCCCGGTTTGAAAGAATATTACAAATCGGCCCTTGGGGGCTAGGAGAGTCAGCAAGAATGGAAGCATACAAGCAGGAAGGAGCATATGGAAGTTACCTCATATTTCTCTTTCATCATATTAACCAGACCGGCTTCATAGTCGCGACTGGTATACAACCGGTTCAGATAGCCGGAATGGATATCTTGGGCGTTCAGAGCAGCATAAGTCGTCAGATCAGCGTTCCACTTGCCTTTGCCAAAGGCAGCAAATCCTTCCTTGGCAGAATGTTTGGATAAAGCGACAGGGTTGCTTGGCTCAGTATGGCCAGTGCCAGTAATGACAACCTCATCATCCTGGGTACCGCCGGTTTGCACTGGGGCTGTTGGCTTGTTAGTAGGTTTTGCTGGACCGGTGGAGCTTTCAATCCGGATGGAACCTGTGGGCTGATTGGCAGGACCTGAGGCGTCAGTAGGTCTCTCTTCAGCAATAAGATCATCGTCTTGCTGCGGTGGATCTTTGGGTATATCCTCAGGAATAGCCGCTTCAAGATTGGGTGTCTTGCCTGCCTCAAGAACAACATCTTCTTCGGCCGCTTTGTCCAGGCGGGCCTTCTTGCTTGGTCTAGGTTTGGCCCTGGAAAGAATAACAAAATCAAATACAGCATATGTTCTAAGGCAATGTACTGTAAGTATCATAATAAGTATAGCTTACCCAAGCACCGTTTTGAGCGGTGGCAGCTGAGTAGCCGATGACTCGCCAGAGGATGAGTGGGAAGTAACCTGGTAATCGGAGTCAGATGTATTAAGAGGTTGGCGAAAGCATCCCGCTTTAGGACAATCACTGACAAGCAAATTAGAGACCTCTGAACGGCGTTTCCGAACCGGACTGTTCGGTAAACCGGCGGAGGTAACTACCTGGCCGCTGTGCCGAGTTGTGCGACGAGCTTCGTGTTGTTGGGTCTTCATAAGAAATTTAGGATCCAAATAGGCAAGAGGATGTGAAAATTTAACTTTCCAGTTTGCCTGACGGATTTTTTGTGAAGGCAAAGTTTCTGAATCGGAAGAGAGAATAATTACCTCTGCAACATCCGCGTAACTGGCTTCGGCATCATCCTGACAAATATCATCATCAATAAGACGCGTGAAAAATAAACCAAGTGAGTCAAGCTCTACCTCAAAGTCTGGATTATCCACATCATCATCAGGGGCCGGATTAGAAGATGCAGTGGTTCTTTTCCTGTGGGCAGTCTTCTTCACAGCTTTAGTCTTTTGCCGAGTTGCTCTTTCCGGTTTGTCTGGTTTTCCTGGTTTCTCCTGCAGCAGTTTCTTGCTCCAAAACGGATCATTGCCCTGATTACATAGACACTGATATTAAACAAAGACCAGATATATCATTAACAGATTCAGCAAAAAGAAAAATCAAATTCTTACAGCTGGCGATTTGTTGGTGGCACAGAAGGGAAGCAGGCCGTTTCTAGCACAGGCGTGTTCCGGTTCATTCAGCATCTTATTCACAGCCTCTGTAATTTCTTCATCGGTGAGCTAGATTTTGGAATGTCGCAGTGGGTCATCAACACTGCCAGTATACTCGCACATCAAACCGGAGCGCTGACTAAGGGGCCGTATGCTCCATGATATCCAACAACGAGCGAGATCAACCCCTGTTAAACCGTTGGCCATAAAGGCTCTGAGCTTTGACAATTGAGGAGCATATTTAATTCTCTCCTATGTAGTCAATCTTTGTGGAAAAGGGTGTGTATTGCTGAGCCGCTCCGGACGAAAGCCAGGCAAGGGATTCTCACCAGCAGGCAAGGTGTCTTTGCAGTAGAACCATGTCTGATTCCATTCTTTGGGGTGGCTATGCAGTTTGGCGTGAGGGTATGTGACCTCTTTCCTTTTCTGAATTGCCACGCCACCCAACTCCGTATTGGAGCCGTCTGTAAACTCAGTACGGCGGTTTAGATGGAAAAGGTCTCTGAACAATTCCACTGTGGGCTCCTCTTGAAAGAACGCTTCACAGAGCACTTGGAAGTGACACATATTTGTAACAGAGTTGGGGCCAGTATCTTGTGGATGGAGCTGGAAATCGGCTAAAACATCCCGGTAAAATTTAGAACCGGGCGGCTTAAAGCCCCGGGCTAAGTGATCTATGAAAACAACAACCTCTCCTTCTCGAGGTGTGGGAGGGCATTCTTTGCCAGGAGCCCTCGAATGGATGGTATCTTTGCTGCCTAAAGCGCCAATCAGGACTAAATTGTCCAGTTCAGCCTCTGTGACGCGAGAAGGAACCCAATTGCACTCATACACTTGCTTGGCCATGATGGAATCTACAAGGTAGAAGATCCCGGTTCAAAATGCATTTGATCAAGATACATTGGTATGGGCACTATTAAACCGGAGACAGAACTATCTGAACCGGAGTTTTATGAAGCAACAAGCATCTGGCAGTTCAATAAGGGGACTAATGGCATATACCGGTTTGGAAAAAATTTCTATAAGGTTAAACCGCATGATCTAAGCATTGCGGATGGACAAGTACGTAGAAACAGGTTTCACAAGATTTCCTTATAGCATTGGATCTGAAGCAAGTTCAGAAAAAGAGATAAATACTTAGAGGTTCAAAGGAGCAGTACCGAACCAATGAGCAAAAC
Source organism: Triticum urartu (assembly GCF_056163025.1). Taxonomy (NCBI): domain Eukaryota; kingdom Viridiplantae; phylum Streptophyta; class Magnoliopsida; order Poales; family Poaceae; genus Triticum; species Triticum urartu. The sequence goes on along the minus strand of NC_141878.1, from coordinate 272,474,642 downwards.
ATTCATATAGATCTATGGTTTGAGATGCATAAGTGAAGGCGAAGGTCAAGCAACTATCATTGCACAGAGTAAAGATTTGCGGATTCATCTAAAGATCTATCGTATGAGCAAGAGGCAGACGATGAACACTGAAGAACTGCGAAACCCTAGGTCAGATCTGCGGGGGAAAGGATAGAAGATTTACCGGAGCTGAGGAAGATGCGGAAGGTTGCCGCGATGTTCTGGTGCGCTCAGGTTGATGCAGCGGACAAGGATGAGGCAGAGGTCGACGGCGGCGGTGGAGCTCCGAGGCTGGCAACGCGAGGAAGACGAAGAAGGAACGGAAGGAGAAAAGAAATGACCCTTCGGTCCTATTTATAAGGCGAAAGAACATGAGTCAGGCGCGACAATCAAGGGGCCACGAAACGGAGTTGTCGCCTCGATTTCCGTCGATCTATTAAACAAAGAAGCATAATGGATAGCTTCATTATGACAGGTGACGTCACTCCGGTTTACAGTAATCAGAGAAGATGACATCATGGTGGTTTACCAATTTATGAGAAGACGTTGAGGATGAAGTTTTTGTTAAAGGATTGACATGAACCCGTTCAAATCAATCTGGGGCCTAATGTTGGGGATATTACTGCTGGGCGTAAACCGGCCTATCTGGGCCAGGTCAACTTCATCAGTAGTTCCAGAAGTTATAAAGCCCAAGAAGGCAGATAAGGGCCTAAGGCCCGTAGCCGGTTCAAGACTGGTAGCTGTAAACCAGAATTTGTATATAAAGTTGTATTGTAAGTTAGGAATAAGGAGAGACCAACCCGGATACAAATATCGACCGGTGTTGGGACTCTGTGAACCGACGGGTGTCACCCATGTATATAAGGGGACGACCCGGCGGCGATTTAAGGACAACAGACAACAACTCGAGACATAGGCGAAGCTTGTTTGCTCCCTAGTCATCGAAACCCCATCAATTCCATCACAACTAGACGTAGGCTTTTACCTTCATTGAAGGGGCCGAACTAGTATAAACTCTCTTGCGTCCCTGTGTCCGCTTTAACCCCTTCAAGCTAACCCGTCGCGATGGCTCCACGACTAAGTCCTTTCTCTAGGACATCTGCCGTGACAAAACCACGACACTTTCTGTTATTTAGAATAATGTTTTGCATCTTTTATTTCAATAAAAGTGGCAATGATAGCCTTTGCCATGCTTATTTTGCAAGTATACATGTTGCTGTTTGAAAACAGAAAGTTTACCACTGTTGCAAAAAATTCCCTAGAAAAGTCAGAATGTGATAAAATGTTGAAATTTTTTGAAAAATGCGCTCTGATAAATTTTCTACAATGTGGCGAATTTTCATAGCTGTTGTAGTTGGGGAAGTATTGATACTCTTGCATTCTTTACAGACCGTACTATTTTGGCAGATTGCTGTTATGTTTGCATATGTTTGCTTGTTTAATGATTCTATTTGAGGATAGGAGTATTAAATATGCAGAGGCATTTACTATGCAATGTTGAATAATAATTTTAGTTATTTTCCACAGTAGAGAATGATAAAGTTTTTGCATTGGTTTATACTAACTTATCTCACGAGTTCTTGTTGAGTTTTGTGTGGATGAAGTTTTTAAGATTTAGGGAAACCGTGATATAAAAGGAATTAAGGAGACACAAAAGCTCAACATTGGGGATGCCCAAGGCATCTCAAGATAATATTTTAAGAAGTCTCAAGCACCTAAGCTTGGGGATGCCCTGGTAGGAATCCCACCTTTCTTCATCAACAATTATCGGTTAGTATCAGTTGAGCCTAAGTTTTTGCTTCTTCACATGATGTGTGCTATTCTTGGAATGCATTTTATTTTGTTTTTTGCTTGATGTTTTAATAAAATACTTAGATATGAAACTTTTAAATAAGAGAGAGTCCTCAAATAGCTAACCATTTACATAACTACTCGCTTGATCTTCACTTATATCTTTTTGAGTAGCTTGTCATTTGCTCTAGTGCTTCACTTATATCTCTTTGAGCACAGTGTGCTTTAGTATTTTTGAAGAAATTATCTCTTGCTTCACTTAAATTAATTTGAGAGAAACAAATATTATGCTCATGATCTTCACTTATATTTGTTTGAGCTTATCAAAAGCAACACATGAAAATTAGTTCCAAAGTGATAGATATCCAACAAGGATATAACAAAAACTTTCATGAAGATCATTGGACAAAATAAACTTGATTCCTCGTAATAGTTTTGAGATATGATGATGTGATATGTGAGTCATGTTGATGAGTAATTATGCTTTAGTAAGAATAATGTCGTTAAGGTTTGTCATTCCGTATGCAAGCACGAAGCCAATAGTTGTGCAATGAAATTACATCCCGCTTGTGGTGCATTATTCGGTGTTAATTATGCTCAATGCTCGCTTATGAGATTATTCGTTTCTTGGTTGGTCGTTTCTCAATCTTTTGCTAGCCTTCATTTTGCACTAAGTATGATCACTACTTGTGCATCCAAAATCCTTTAAACCAGTTTTGCCACATAAGTCCACCATACCTACCTATATGCGGTATTCTTTTGCCGTTCTAAGCAAATTTGTATGTGCCATCTCTAATTTTCAAGATAAATTTCTCTTTTGTGTGCTCGTACCACTCGCGAGGCGGTGAGGGGTGGCCAATATTTTCCATGCTAGATGTCTTATTCTCACGATGAGTGTTTATTCACTTGTCATTGCACGAGAGTAAGGCAAAGGTATTAGGGATTCCCAGTCCCGAAATGAAAAATGAATTTACTTTATGTTGTCAAATAATAAATTCCATGGAAAGTGTTGGTATGGAAGGCACCCGTGGATACGGTTAGCCATGGAAAGTGAAAGTATGGTTGAAAAAGGAATAAACTTTATTTTCTGTTTGGGAACCGCCTATGATATATCTAGCATGGAATGTGTTGGGAGTTCTAAGTCGTTTTCGTTGGTGGGAAAAGTATGCCTCTCAAAATGTTTTTATCTCTCAATTTTCGCTCTGAGCTCTCGCACCTCTACAAATCCCTACTTACCTTCACGAAGGGCCTTTCTTTTACTTTATGCAATTTTTATTTTTAATTTGAGTCTCCATATTCTCTTATAAAGCACTAACTAGGGGGCACTATGATCATACTTGAGCATTGGGTGTAGTTAATATGCGAGGGTGGTTCATGAATGGATCAATGATTGAGCATGATGGGCTAGGGATAACTTATTTTAGCGTTGATATTTCGAAAGACATGGTTGCTTGTTGGTATGCTTGAGTATTAAAGTCCTCATGTCAAAACTAGACTATTGTTTTGAACCATATAAAAGTCCAAATGTCCATGCTACAAAGAAAGAAATATGAGATGACATGTTAGGCAGCATTCCACATCAAAAATTATGTTTTTATCATTTACCTACTCGAGGACGAGAAGGAATTAAGCTTGGGCATGTTGATATGTCTCCAACGTATTTATACTTTTTGATTGTTCCATGCTGTTATATTATCATTCTTGGATGTTTTACAATCACTTTATAGCAACTTTATATCATTTTTGGGACTAACCTATTGACCTAGTGCCTAGCGCCAGTTGCTATTTTTTGCTTGTTTTTTACATCGCACGAAATCAATATCAAACGGAGTCCAAACACTGCGAAACTTTTTGTGGATTTTTACCAGTGGGCCAGAGAAGCACCTGGGGGGGTGCCCCGAGGGGGGCACAACCCACCAGGGCATGCCTGGGGGCCCAAGGGTGCCCAGGTGGGTTGTGCCCACCACGGTAGCCTCCCGCACCCCCTCTTTACCCTATAAATTCCCAAATATACCAAAAACCCTCAGGGTTAACCTAGATTAGAAGTTCCGCCGCCGCAAGGCTCTGTAGCCACCGAAAACCAATCTAGACCCCGTTCCGGCACTATGCCGGAGGGGGAAATCATCACCGGTGGCCATCTTCATCATCCCAGCGGCCACACAATGAGGAGAGAGTAGTCCACCCTCGGCGTTGAGGGTTTGTACTAGTAGCTATGTGTTTAATCTCTTTCTCCCGTGTTCTTGAGATGTCACGATCTTGATGTATCGCGGGCTTTGTTAGTATAGTCGGATCATATGGTGTTTTCCCCTCTCTATCTTGTTGTGATGAATTGAGTTTTCCCTTTGATATTTCGTTATTATCGGATTGAATACTTTTATTGATTTGAGAGCACTTGACATATGTCTTGCATATGAATACTCGTGGTGACAATGGGGTATCATATTGATTCACTTGATGTATGTTTTGGCACTCAACTCATGGATTCCCGCGATGACACTGGGGTAATCTATGCATAGGGGTTGATGCATGTTCTCGTCTTTCGTTTCTCTGGTAGAAATCTTGGGGCACTCTCTGAAGTTCTTTGTGTTGGATTGTGTATTATGAATCTGAAATTATTTGGTGTTATTTTAGTACGAACTCTTGGATAGCGGAAAGAATAGCTTCGAGGTGGTTTCGTACCCTACAAACTATTTCTTCTTATCTTCTCCGCTAGATAGGAACTTTGAGTGATTATTCATTGCACTTTGAGGGGTGGTTATATGATCCAATTATATTAGCACTGTTTAGAGATTGCACTAGCGAAAGTACGGACCCTAGGTCTCATTTTCAAGCATTGCAATACCATTTTTGTGCCCGTTTACTATTTGCTACCTTGCCATTTTTATTTATTAATATTATAAAAATATATTTCTACCATCAATATTACTCTTTTATCACCATCTCTTCGCCGAACTGGTGCACCTATACAAATTACCATTGTATTTGGTGTGTTGGGGACACAAGAGACTTTTTATTATTTGGTTGCAGGGTTGTTTGAGAGAGACCATCTTCATCCTACACCTTCCACGGATTGATAAACCTTAGGTCATCCACTTGAGGAAAAATTGCTACTGTTCTACAGAACTCTGCACTTGGAGGCCCAACATGTGTCTACAAGAATAAAGTAAACATCACGACGACTGGTACTGCGGAGGGCGAACAACCGACGAGCCTGTGCCCGCTACAACCATGGAGGCGGCGAAGAGAATGGCCGGCGCGGGTTGGCACAACCCTATCATGAGGAAGGTGTGCGTCGTCGCTGCCTGTGTGGCCTTAGCGAGGATGGCCTCTTTGTCCTCGACAGTGGCCATGTGTTGCACGACCGCGGCCTCAAGGATGAACTCAGCAATGGCCTTATTCTTCGCCTGAACGGACCTCCAGGCCCTTCTCTTGGCTGATTATATGTCGAGCCATGCGATCTCCGCCGGTGTGAGCTCCAACCGTGGCTTCTTCTTCGTCGTCATCGTGGGACGAGCAGTGGCGGCGGTCGGTTCGCCCGCTGCGGCTACTAAATTTTGGTCATGGCAAAAAATTGGAGAAAGATTCCTATCGACCGACCGTCTAGGAATTGCACCGACCGATTTGTTGGCACATAGCTAGCACACTTCTGCGCCACTTCACATGAGCCACATGTGCATATCCTCTTCAATGCTCCACTTCGCACCAGACGTCATCGACGATGACTGTCGCACCCCTGCAACAATCTCTCCCACACGAGGGAGCATGCTGCATGAGGTGGTTGTGCTCGCCCGTGGACCACTGCCCCACTCCGAGCTCCTCGACTCCCAGCATGACAAGATCCACGAGGGAAAACAAGGGGGAATCAAATTTCTTTGGTGGACTGGTAGATCTAGGTCTTCTCTCCAAAATCCTAGGAGATCAAGAAGTTTGGATGGCTAGAGAAAGAAATCTAGGAGATTTAATCTTTGGGAAACAATGAAGGAGAGAGAGAGAGAGGCAAAAGGTGAGTCAATTTGGGGAAGAATACCCTCATCTTATATCCCATCTTTCAATCCAATCGTTACCTTAGATTTCACCTGAATAGTACTACCACTGCAAACAGCGGTGCCACCATGGCCCATCTCAGGCTACACTACAAGTGCCCAAGCAATACTACAACAAGGGACACCAGTAGTACCAGCTAAGACAAATAGTTGGGACATCCATAGCACTGCCGCCCTAGTACCGTGACAAAACGACAAGTTTGAGGACCTGCTACGGTAGTGGTTCAACACTTTATCTGGTAGTTCTGCTCCAACAAGGGGAGTAATACGTCCCCGTCGTATCTACTTTTGCAAACACTTTTGCTCTTGTGTTGGACTCTATTTTACATGATTTGAATGAAACTAGACGGACTGATGCTGTGATGCAGAGCATCCTACGGTCATACCCATGGACCTATCGTCGTCTCACCAAGTGCCAAGAGGACCTATGACACGAGCTAGAGCTAGAGCTCTCGAGGCCGAGGTGACTTCCTTCCTTAGTGATATCACATATGATCCACTCGAGACATGGCTACTACCTAAGTCCAGAATGTTGTGCATGATTAGGTACCAAGAGGACCCTCCCGAAGATGCACGTGAAGACGGACAAGTCCCCAAGTTCACAGATGAAGGGAACCAGTGGAAGGAGTCAACAGTAGCTTCCACGACCCGGACATCAGGCCATGACCCTGGACATCCGCCCCCTAGGGCGTCCACCATGACAACCACCAAGTACCTACAGGCCCCGGACATCCGGCCTCAGCCCGGACATCCGACCAAGCCCAGAAATCCAGACCCAACCTAGAAATCAGGCGTCCTCTACCCTGAATGCATCAAGGCCGCCCCCGACAGCCCGGAGATCCGGCACCTCGTGAAATCCTGGACATCCGGCCCGACGCCCGGACATCCGGCCTCCCTTCTCTGCGCATAGTGTAGGGCCGAGGCCCATGTACCCCTTCTCCCCTTAGACTATATATACTCCTCCTCCTCCTTCCTCTTTCTAGGGTTAGCATTGTGTTAGCTCGAATGTGAGATAGAGCTTCGCTCATCCATCCAGATCTACTCCATCGTGAGGGACCGTTACCTCTTCGGAGAAGATCCACCTTGGATTCAAGACCCCTTCATGGGAAGACCCCTCAAGACCTCCTCACAGAGAAGAACCGGTTACCTTTCTATCGTCCTTTATTGATCGTGGATCTTGTATCTCCTTTTGTGTTTCGAGGATCTAGCATATGTGTGACCTAATCTCGTTGGTTTGAGTGTTTCTCTCGTATTTTCCCTCGTGTTTCCCCTCGTGTTCTTCGTGTCCCTCGTGGGATCCGCTCCTTTCATGAAAGATCGGCCGTATAGGGTTCCGCCCTACATCATCTTGGTATCTTGAGCCAGGTTGATCATGATTTCGGAGCCTCCCCTCTTTGTTTTCTAGCATAGTTTTGTTGATTTCGTCCTAAATTCAAAAATTCCCCACGAAAATAACCCCCCAATTTTTTTTATGATTTGTTGGTCTAATGAAGTTTTGTTGGATTTGATCCGCGAATTTCATGTGTTGTAGGTAGAGCTAGCTTTCCCCCATCTTTTCCCCAATTTCCATCCACAAAATCTCCCGAATTTTGCCCCGAATTTGCCTTTTCCATGTGGAGTTCCTCGAGTTCGTCCATAGATCCAGAGCCCGGACATCCGGCCCGACCCCCCGGACATCCGGCCACCCTGGACATCCGGCCCCTAATAGCATCACTTCCATCCACCGCCCCGTTTCCCGCCTAACTTTTGCCCAATTTTGCTCCGGTGCCCACATTCACTTCCGCATACCACATTTCACTTCCGCATAGCACCACCGTTTCCTGCAAACACCACCATTGCTTAACCGCTACTATTTTCGACAATTTTGTCAGGTTTTACTTTGAGAATTTGAGTTGTGGTTCCGTGTCCTATTGTGTTTCGGCTATTTAGGTACGGTTCAACATCCAAATCACCGCAGCTCATCTTCGCCACGGACGCGTCATCAACAATGACCACTCCACCATTTTGACACCATACCGTAAACAAGAACGGTAACCTCATCTTGGTATCATGATATCCCATCATTATACATTCTTGCCATTACATTTATAACCACCATAGCCCAATTTTGCGTAACTTACCCATCGAGACTAGCCTTCGAGTATTGCCGGCAACGTCACTTGTGCACATTAGTGGTTATAATTCACATTGCATACTCACCATATCATCTTGGTATATATCTTGGTATCATCTTTTGCGTCACAAAGTTGTCATCGCATACACAATTGCTATCTTGGTTCGTGAAGTTTTGCATGAGAAAGGAGCTCAAAAGAGAAAGAGCCAAGCAAGCTTTTAAGCAAAAGGGAAATATAAGCAAAGAGCTTTTAAGCAAGAACCATAGCATCTTACTACATTAAGATTGTCACACCCGATCATTTTGGATCATATCATCGGAATACCATACATATAGCATACTTGGGATAGACGTCGTTGCATCTTTGCTTAGTAGGTTGTGCACAAGTCTTCGTATCTGCCTATTGTGCAATCGTGCTAGCGTCTCTCTAGTGTTGTGCAACAAGAACGTTTTCCGTGGATTCCACATTTTGGCTCATTCCTTGGTTGCACGACCCCACTTATCTATTTGCGTGTGTGTTTCCGTGTACCACATTTTGCTATTTGTCTACTTGTTGCATTTGCACATTTGCGAGTCTTTTCCAACATTATTGAAGCTCAGTAACAATTGCATCAAATTTTGTGCCACCATCCTAACCGAGCTCCACTATAAGCTTTTACTTGTGTAGGTGTGAGAAACCGACGATAGTTGGTACCAATTGTGCTATTTACTTGTTCCACATTTGTGTGATCATTGGTCCATCTTCAACATCGGTCAAGGTACATTTGGTATAAGTTCTTCTCTTTCTCTGACTCACATATTTTGCTTGGAATGATGGATAGGCCAAGTACTTCTACCAACCCACTCTTCATCGAGCAAGATGACGACATGTCCTCCTACATCACAAAGAGACACCTCTTTGGTGCACAACGAGCTTTGCATGAAGAGCAACAAGCAATGACCGAACGCATCGACAACCTCGCCACCGACTTACGACTCACCGAGCAACGTACAAGAGACTACTTCGACACATCCATGGCATCTCTCAAGGAGGATATTTGAACAATGATGGCCAACTGCTCTTCTACCTCGTCGTCCTACTCAAGAAGGAGCCGCTCAAGTTGACACTCCAACGACACCATCTCTGGCTCAAGTACACCGACATCGAATACTCTTCGACGTGCCGCATGCCAAAACCGTCAAGCAAACCACAATCCTCTACACGACAACGACTCTCAAGAGCAACGACACCGTCAAAACCAAGCCACTTTTGCACAAGCATGAGAACGACAACGCCAACGCCAACAAGAAGAGGAAGAGCGAGCGCGCCTACACCACGATGCACAAGATGCCGAGGCACAATGTCAAGAACAACAATTCCGAGAAGATCAAGCACTTGAGGCACAACATGCCCTCCGAGATTCAAGTCGAGCCGTAGCCACGTGCAACCAGAAAAATCATGAGCACCAAGAAGCGCTTCGCGAAGAAATTCTAGAGAGGAACTATCAAGCTCGAGTGCATCGTCAGGTTCCACAACCTCCTCACCAAGAACCCCAAGTTCACCAAGAGCAAGAAGACAATGGAGATCCTCCAAGACAAGAGCAAGTTGAGGGAGACAATCCTCCTTGAGGGAGTCCTGGATTAGGGGGTATCCGGACGGCCGGACTATATCCCTTGGCCGGACTGTCGGACTATGAAGATACAAGATTGAAGACTTCTTCCCATGTCCGGATGGGACTCTCAATGGCGTGGAAGGCAAGCTTGGCAATTTAGATATGTAGATCTCCTTCCTTGTAACCGAATCTATGTAACCCTAGCACCCTCCGGTGTCTATATAAACCGGAGGGTTTAGTCCGTAGAGAGGATATACAATCATACCATAGGCTAGCTTCTAGGGTTTAGCCTCTTCGATCTCGTGGTAGATCAACTCTTGTACTAGTCATATTATCAAGAACAATCAAGCATGATGTAGGGTATTACCTCCATCAAGAGGGCCCGAACCTGGGTAAACATCGCGTCCCCCGCCTCCTGTTACCATCCGCCTAGACGCACAGTTCGGGACCCCCTACCCGAGATCCGCCGGTTTTGACACCGACATTGGTGCTTTCATTGAGAATTCCACTGTGTCGTCACTGTAAGGAAGGATGCCTCGCCTCGTTATTAAAAACAACATTACCGCTGGGGGAGCCCTGGCTGTCGGCCAAACTCTCTGGCCTGGCAGTTTCATCATGACCGCCCGTTCGGCTGCTGCACCGACGATGACTTCTCGGGTCTTCGAAAACAGCCTCCACGTCGGCTCGGAATTTTCCGAGCAGATGGATCTAATGGAGCTCTCATCCCTAAACGAGCTCTTGGATCGCATCGCCGCCTTGGGAGTCACTACGAAATATGATCGGATTGGGCTTAAACCCGATCAAAGGGAGATTAACTCTCAACCGGTCACCCATCATATTGCGGTGGTGGAGGAACAATGCGGCGATTCTTCCTCTATCTTGAGGACTAACTATGTCCGGATTCCTGAGCTCTCCGAGTCGGATACCTGATTACGGGAGGACATCATCCAAGCCCTGAACCTAGAGTCAGGCGGCGGGCCAGACTTATCGGACAACATCCCGGAACCCGAACTTCCAAGATTGGAAACTCCTCGGCCCTGGGTCTCAGATCAGGTAAGGGTTTGGACTCAAATCCACCCACCCACCCCAAACATAAACGATCTTTCCCACATCAGGCAAGCGCCCCAGGAAACAGTACATCATTATTGGGCCAGATTCCTCCTTGTGATGAACAAGGTTAAGGATTATTGCGAGGAAGACACAGTCTCATTTTTCCGCAATAATTGCACGGACAAGGGAATCCTTAACACCATAAGTCGCCGTGACATATCACGCTTCGCTGACTTGGCGTCCATAGTACGAAAGTACTGTGCGATGGAAAGCGCCTGGAAAACCGAAACGAAATTTTGGGATAATCCGGCTCCAAATATACACCTAGTCCGAAGTAAAAGGGTCCACTATCATAAGACACTCAAGTTAATTACAAAGAAGCAAAAACCCTCTACAGGGTGTGGAACCGTATTGGAGGGATGGCTCAACGGACCCTGCAAAATTCATAGTACAGCGGATACCATACCAAAACACAGCCTTAGAGCATGTTGGGTACTCCGGCAGGTGGCCAAAAGTGGTGAGGATCTTCTCATCCCAGATGCCACAGAGCACCATCCCGGGGATCACAATCCGGTATTAACAGTCTTTGAAACCTTCGCATCAAATAATAGGCGCAAGCGAACACTCCGTAGTCTTGCCACGTAGCAGCAATAAATCCATGGAGTGACACGGCTATTACCTTCAATGCTAGTGACGAACCTAAATTCCGAACAGCCAGAGCACCAGCTACACTGGTCCTCAGTCCAATTGTGGACGGCTTTCGACTTACCAAAGTACTCATGGACGGCGGCAGTGGATTAAACCTCATCAATGAGGAAACTCTTCGAAAAATGGAAATAGACTGGAACCGCATTGAGAAAAGCAGCACAACCTTCAGAGGAATCATCCCCAGTCGGGAAGCACGCTGTGCTGGGAAAATCACACTCGATGTGGTATTCGGCACGACGGAGAACTATAGGTCTGAAGAAATTACATTCCAAGTGGCCCCGTTCAGTAGCGGATAGCACACCCCTTTAGGGCGGGAGGCGTTCACGATCTTCCAAGCCATACCCCATTACGGGTACATGAAACTCAAAATGCCTGGGCCCAACGGAATCATCACACTCACTAGTGATCTGGACACAGCACTCCGCGCCGAAAACAAAACAGCCGCATTGACCCTCGAGGCATTATCCGAAGCCCTTTCGGCCGACGAATTAACTGCGCTACGCTCCACAGTGGACAGGGACGGCGTGATACTTGACAAGAGATCCAAGTCCACCTCTTTTAAACCAGCGGATAAAATAGTCAAATTCGAAGTCCACCCAACAGACCCTACAAAAACAGCCTCCATCGGGGCACAGTTAAACCCCGCCGTGGACGCCGCACTACGAGAGTTCCTACGCGAGAATTGGGACATATTCGCCTGGCACCCCTCAGACATGCCAGGAATCCCACGCAGGCTAGCCGAGCACAACCTTAATATTCTAAAGGGATTCAAGCCGGTCAAGCAGACTCTTCGGCATTTCTCTAAACCTAAGAGATAAGCTATGGGAGAGGAACTAGCCAAGTTATTGGAGGCCGGATTCATTAGAGAAATAAAACACCCGGACTGGCTAGCAAACCTGGTGATGGTACCAAAGAAGGACAAATCCTGGCGCCTATGTGTCGATTTCAAGGACCTCAACAAGGCTTGCCCAAAGGATCCCTTCCCCCTCCCCCGCATCGATCAAATTATCGATGCTACCGTAGGACACGATTCATTGTGTTTCCTCGACGCATACTCCGGCTACCACCAAATCAAGATGGCGGAGTCCAACCAAGCCGCAACGACATTTATCACACCATAGAATTAGCCCGACACGACGAATCCTGCCCTCCTGTCTTTCTTTCTCATTGAATGAACCACTGCCTGGGACGCCCCTATGTCGTTTTACCCCGGAAGTCGTTGTTCGTCTTTTGATATGAGAGGATGGCAAGTGTCCACAATGACTTAGCGACTTAGCCAATTAGTTACAGATTCTAGACTGATCGATCAGATCAGATCCCCTTCTGTTTCAACACAATGCATTTTGGGCTCAAAAACGCCGGCGCAACATATCAGCGCATGACTCAGACATGTCTGGAGAAACAGATCGGCAAAATAGTAGACGCATACGTAGATGATGTGGTCGTCAAAACCAAACATGTCGACTCTCTAATAAATGACTTGAGGCTCACATTCGACAACCTCTGAACATACGATATCAAGCTCAATCCGGAAAAATGCGTTTTGGTGTACCAGCCGGAAAGCTCCTGGGTTTCATTGTCTCCAGTAGAGGAATTGAAGCAAATCCGGCCAAAATCTGAGCTCTGTCACAGTTGGCTATCCCAACAGACCTCAAACAAATCCAGAAATTAACCGGATGTGTGGCGGCTCTAAGCCGCTTTATCTCCCGCTTAGGAGAAAGGGCATTACCCCTTTATCGCCTCCTTCGGCGCACCGAACACTTTGAGTGGACGGACGCTGCCACAGCTGGATTGGAAGAAATAAAAGCCATACTCGCAACCAACCCAATCCTGGCCATGCCAAACATTGGCGAACCAATGCTGTTGTACATTGCGGCAACTCATCAGGTTGTAAGCACAGTGCTCGTCGTCGAACGAGAAACGGACGGACATAAATTCCCCCTTCAAAAGCCGGTATATTATGTATTCACTGTCCTCACTCCATGCAAATCACGGTACCCACATTATCAAAAGATAGCCTATGCGGTATTCATGGCATCCCGGAAGCTGCGACACTACTTTCAAGAGTGTTCAATTATAGTAGCCTCGGAAGTACCACTTAATGATATTATAAACAACCGCGACGCCACGGGCCGGATTGACAAATGGGCCATCGAGCTCCTCCCGTTCGACATAACATACAAACCCCAGCGAGCCATTAAATCGCAAGTATTGGCCGACTTTGTCGCTGAATGGACGGAAGCCGAACTCCCTAAAGAGTACGGCGCATACTCCAATTGGATCATGCACTTCGATGGCTCCAAAATGCTGGCTGGTCTAGGGCTGGCGTCGTCCTGACGTCCCCAACCGGAGATACAGTTCAATACGTACTACAGATACTGTATACAGACTCCAACAATGCAGCCGAATACGAAGCCCTATTACATGGTCTTCGGATGGCAGTTTCCATGGGCATTCAACGCCTGGAGGTGCGTGGGGATTCGAACCTCGTAATATCCCAAATAAATGGAGACTTTGATGCCAAGGATCCGAAGATGGCGGCCTATCGCAACGCCGTCCTAAAGATGTCAGCTCGGTTCGAGGGGCTCGAATTTCACCATGTGGCTCGGGAAAACAATCAGGCGACGGATATCCTCGCCCGCATCGGCGCAAAACGCGATGCGGTCCCCCCCAACATCTTTTTGGAGAGGTTTTTTAAGCCATCCGTGGTATGGGAAGGGGACACCGGTAACAATAGTCCGGACCCGGCCAAAATGCCTGATACCAAACACTCTGACATAATCGGAGGCTCTGCCACCGAAATACACCTTTAGCCCACGTAATAATGGCCATCATCGCCCTGTGGACAGAACCATTCCTAGCCTACCTAACTCGGCAGGAGCTTCCCGAGGACCAAAATGAGGCACGCTGCATAGTGCGGCGATCTAAAACCTAGAGGGTCCACGAGGGAGAGCTATATAAAAAAAGCACTACCGGAGTCCTTCAAAGGTGCATCTCCGAAGAGGAAGGGCGGAAGCTTTTGGCAGAAATTCACGCCGGACTCGGCGGCCACCATGCCGCAGCCCGGGCCCTTGTAAGCAAGGCCTTCCGTATAGGTTTTTATTGACCGACGGTCCGGGTAGACGCACAGGACTTGGTCCAACTCTGTGTCGGTTGCCAGCTTTTTGCAAACCAAAGCCACATGCCACCCACCACCCTCCAAACAATCTCCATTACCTGGCCCTTCGTGGTCTGGGGGCTTGACATGGTTGGACCCCTTAAAGGGGAACCCATAAGAAAAAAAATACTTACTGGTCATGGTGGATAAATTCACCAAATGGATAGAAGCCAAACCTGTTAAAACAGCCGAATCTGGACCGGTGATAGACTTCATATCCGGGGTTGTACACCGTTATGGCATCCCCCACAGCATCATCACTGACAACGGCACGAACTTCACGGCCGACGAGGTAAAACTCTGGTGTAGCAATATGGGCATTAAGCTCGATTATGCCTCTGTCTATCACCCACAAACTAACGGCCAAGTTGAGCGAGCAAATGGTCTTATCATGAGCGGCATCAAACCCAGATTAGTGCGGTCCTTAAAGGAGTCTAACACGCACTGGGTAGAGGAGCTCGACTTCTACTCTGGGGGCTGCGGACCACGCCGAATCATACTACCGGATACACACCCTTCTTTATGGTGTACGACGCAGAGGCGGTTCTGCCCTGCGACATAATTCATGACTCACCTCGAGTGCGCATGTACGAAGGAAGAGAAGCCGAGCTCGATTGGCAGGACAGTCTGGAAACCCTGGAGGAGGAGCGCGACGTGGCAAAAGCCCGTTCCGCATTCTATCAGCAACAGGCTCAGAGATACCAAAGCAGAGAAGAACGGGCCAAAACTTATAACGTTGACGAGCTAGTTCTACGCCTGCCGAAGAAGAAAAAGACCAAGCTCGAGCCCAAATGGGAAGGTCCCTTCATTATTGACCAAGTTCTGACCGGTGGAGCGTACCGTCTGCGGGATGCATCAAATAATCGACTTGAGCCGAACCCATGGAACGCAGCCAGGCTCCGAAGATTCTACGCCTAGTGCCGGACTCTATGTTCGTCTCCTTCCTCTATCCATTTTTTGCATATACATTATCTGTCTTTTTTCTCTTTCTTTCTTTTATTCTTTCTCAAGGCCTTCAAGGGCCAACTTGTGCCTTGCTTGCACACTATTGACGCACTAACCGCGCTCATTATACCTGGGGGCTTCTTACACAGAAGCTTAATTATTTATCTGGGCTTCATGCCCCGCACATTTGTTATTCTTTCGCATGTACCTTTTCTTCGCCATTATATGCATCGATATGACTTATGTTTTGGCCAAGCTGGGTTGCCTGGCTCTTGTATTTATGCCCTACGTTCCCGTTATTTCGGCTAGGGCATAAGGGGAGCACCTCTGCGATTGTTACTGCCGGGTTAGCCGGATGTGTACCTCGGACTGGGTGAAGCCGAAAGCTAGCGTTCTTAAGGGAATATTCGGTCGGTGAACAAAAGATGATTTTTATTTATTTTCCATATGTGCCCCCAGATGTTTTTGCCTGCATCTCCTCTCGCAGTCCGGACATGCACTTTAGGGCATGCGTACCCAGGGAAAGGAACCCTTAACGGAACTATTCTCCCTGGAAGATGTTTCTTACTACCCATGTAATATAACATAACTAGTTGGGTACTTGTCTGTTCAAGCATAATGACCACTACGCCTGGTTTCCACGCATACCCCGGTTCTTATATAACTGAGCAGCTATTCGGATACACTTCGGACTATCGGGTCCCGAGGTTGAAGCAAAAAGGTCCGCCATGACAAATGATTTACAATTCGGCTAGAAGGCATTATACATGTCAGTTTAATTACATAGTCATGTAGACTGACTAAATTCCTCTTCTATATCATCCAACAGGCTGTCTAGCCTACAATCCTGTTGGGAATACTTTGCGGCTAATTCTACTTGCCCATACACTAAGCTAACGAGGATCTCTTTCCCATCGGGCCCCACAGGTCCGACCTCGGCTATGTGGTTTCGGTCACCCTTGGTATACCGCGTCTGCACCATGGCCCAAGCTTCCCTGACACCTTGATGGCAGGCCGATATCTTCCATAATCGAAAGCGCCAACGTGCTCCCTTGAGCTTCTCCGCAAGCTCTCCAATGTCCTGTTGGCAGGGAGACGGATGGCCACAAGGCCTGGGCAATACCTTGCATCACCTGCCGAAATTGTTCGTGCAGTTGTGAGAGCTCGGGTAAAAGATCACTCGCAGACTTGGGCATCTCCTTCGCGGGATGACCCGTCAGCATACCTGCAGACATAACTCTGTTAGCCGGCTTATCCGTCACACTCTTTTAAGGGTTCGTTCAAGCACTTACTGAAAATGCCGCGTCGAAGCCGCTTATTCTCCTTCACGGAGTCCGCAAGCTGGCTCGAACATCTTTCAGTTCCACGCTCAGCTTGGTATTGGCGTCTTGGAGATTGTTTTTCTCCCGCATGACCTTAGTCAGCACGCATTTGCCAGCCTTTAGCTGTCGTACGACATGCCGGTCCTCCGGATTCTCTCCGGAGTCATCTGCAATATCTATTGTTAGATCTGCAGCCATGCCGCACACTATATGGTACCTATCATTCTTTGAAACAAATGTTACCAGCTGGGGACTCTTCAGGTTCCTTCAATGCAGCAACGGCGGCCCAAAGTTGGGTCTTTCATTCCTCTAGCTCCTGTGACAGTCGAGCATTCTTCTCTGTAAGAACCTGCACAATAAATGATCCTTAAATCAGTTGTGCCAACTGTTTCAAGTCTCAGGGGCTACTGATATATATACTCATCAAATTTTCTTACCCGTACATCCTTTACATACTGGTCCGCGGCTCTGGCTAGACCATTTTGAGCAGCTCGGATGTACGCATCTCCCGAGTCGAATGCATCAAACGCCTCTCAGGAGAAACAAGCGTCACGGAGTACGGCTCGGCGATGCCTGTGATTCACGGCGCTCTCCACTCCGGAATTCGTAGCGGATATCTTATCCGCATCCTCTGTAGAAGGAGCATCCGGCGTGTACCTCGTGTTAGCTTTCGCCTCTGTGTCCGGCCCTGGAGCCCGACTGGTAGAGGCGTGATCGGTGACCTCTCCGGATATTGTCGGCTAAGCGTTCTTCCTTCTAGGAAACACGGGTGTTATTATGTTTTTAAAGACGACAACCACAGAGTGAGGTGTTGCATCATACCTCTGCGCCGACATCTCCGTCCGGACCGCCTTCCTTTTTAGCCTGTCCGGCTTTGAAGCCCCTTGTTGGCGAGTCGTCGTGGGCTCGGCATGGCGTCCCGAGGGCCTTCCCTATAAAACACCATTTGTATACGGTAGGTGAAGTGCATAAAAGGAAATCATTTTCAAAGGTTGGGACTCCGGTCTCATTTACCTGCGAGGCTGGGAGTAGCCCAGGGTAGTCAGCTATAATGGCCACCATGGCGTCATCACAGCTTAGCTGATAGAAAATCCTATCAATCAGCTCCACGAATATGTCCGGATCCTCTTTCAAGCCGGGGTCGAGGACCCGCTCAGGATCATCCGGTTGTGGAGGTGGGCTATTGATCTCCCCTACCGCCTTACGCAGTTCCTGCGATGAAACGGCAAGGTAAATATTTATCACAAAAACAAGGGTAGGATGGAAGTAAAAAGAGCAGAAGCTCACCCAGCTTCGAGGGTTGTTCATGGAGAATCCATCCTGTGGCTTGATGCGGAGGAACTCCTCTTCTTCCCCCTTATACAGTTCGGATAGAATTTTTTGCTAGAGAAGCAACTGAGTCCGGTCCCTTGCGCCTGCAGCGAGTGGCATCATCTTCCCCGTTGAAGTGCCACATGGGGTGGCCTCGATATTAAAGTGGCTGCACCCCCCACATAATGCATATTGCCATAACCTCGGTTATGGCCAGTCCTGATTTGGCTAGCAACTTTATCCGGCCCATCAGATAAAATACATCTCTATCATATTCCTCCTGTGGGCTCCGTGGGCGCCAGCTTAGGCGTTTCTTCAAAGGGGCGTTGTCGAACTCAGGAAGACCAATCCGGATAGGATCCGAGAGAGGAACATCCTCCATATAAAACCACTCCGAAGGCCAGTCCTCGGACGTCTTCTTCGGGGTACCGGATAGGTATCCGGTCCCGGCGATGGGCCATACTTCGGCTCCGCCCACTTGATATATTGATCCCCTCTGTGTACGGGGCACAAGGCAGAACAACTTCTTCCACAACGCTAAATGAGGTTCGCAACCCAGAAACAACTCACAAAGGGCTACTTAACCAGCGATGTGCAGTATGGAGGCAGGGGTGAGGTTGTGCAACTGGGGGCCGTAGAACTCCAGGAGCCCTCGGAGAAATGGATGGATTGGAAATCCGAGTCCCCTTAACAAATAAGGGACAAGGCATACCCGCTCTCCCTTAGAGGGATTGGGAAAGCTCTCCGCTTGCTCCCCGCCATTATAGGTGGCGAGCCCGGCTCAAACCGGGACCATATACGCTAGAGGGAGAAATCCCTGGGTCTGTAGCTTCACTAATTGGCTGTGCAGGACGGAACACTTCTCCCACTCTTTGGGCTTGGGGCTGCGGGAGCGAGAGGAGGAGCTGCGCTGGCCGGCCATGTTGGGATGGATTTTTTCGGGCGCGCTCCGATGAATGCTCGCTGAGGGAGGATGGTGTGGTTTGGATCTGAGGATCCTCGTCTCTTTAATAGATAGTTCATTCACATAGATGGGGTGGTAAATGTAAAAACACCCTGGCTCCTCACATTCGCTTGACACGTGGAAGATGGCCATTATTGGACGCAGAAGCCAAGAAGCGCAACATTTACGAGAAGCCGAGCACTATTTAACAGGTACTCAGAGTTTGAAAAAGAACCCACCTTGCAATGCCGAAGACAATCTGCGCGCCGGACTCGTTGTCATTGAAGCCTGGTTCAGGGGCTACTGAGGGAGTCCTGGATTAGGGGGTACCCGGACGGCCGGACTGTCGGACTATGAAGATACAAGATTGAAGAATTCGTCCCGTGTCCGGATGGGACTCTCCTTGGCATGGAAGGCAAGCTTAGCAATTCGGATATGTAGATCTCCATCCTTGTAATCGACTCTGTGTAACTCCAGCCCCCTCCGGTGTCTATATAAACCGGAGGGTTTAGTCCGTAGAGAGGATATACAATCATACCATAGGCTAGCTTCTAGGGTTTAGCCTCTTCGATCTCGTGATAGATCAACTCTTGTACTACTCATATTATCAAGAACAATCAAGCAGGACGTAGGGTATTAACTCCATCAAGAGGGCCCGAACCTGGGTAAACATCGCGTCCCCCGCCTCCTGTTACCATCCGCCTAGATCCGCCTGTTTTGACACCAACACTCCTCGTTAAGGACGTCATCACCCCCGACCCCAACACAATGAAGAGCAACAATACGGCAAGCTAAAGTTCACCATGCCCAAGTTCAATGGAAGCAATGATCCTGAAGAGTACCTTTCATGGGGATTGAAGGTTGACAAAATCTTTCGCTTGCACAACTATGAGGAAGAGAAAGAAGATCGTGATGGCATCCCTTGGGTTCCAAGATTATGTCCTCATTTGGTGGGAACAAGTCATTGAGCGCCGAGAGGCAAGAGGTGAACCACCCATCACTACTTGGGCACAAATGAAGGATGTCATGACAGCACGCTTCGTGCCAACATACTACAACCAAGACCTCTTCAAGAAACTCCAACTCCTCAAGCAAGGAACCAATGGCATTGAAGAATACTACAAGGAAATGGAGATTGCCATGATACGAGCTAATGTCACAGAAGATGATGAGCAAACTATGTCATGTTTCTTGAACAGAGTCAATCATCCTATCAAGAAGATTGCCGACTTCCAACCATACTCGACCCTCATCGAGCTAGTGCATCAAGGTACCAAGGTGGAACGTCAAGTGCAAGATGACTTCAAGTATGCCACGTTCTCATCCAAGTCCTATGGCTTCTCCAACAACCAAGCTTCAATGACTCCAATACCTTCAACCTCAACCAAGCCATCTACAAGCAACAGCGACAAGTCAAGTTACAAGAAAACTTCCACAACTTCAAGTCGTCCTCCTACAACAAGCAACTTCAAGCCAAGAGCTTCATCATCATCTACCCCAACCGATGAGACCATGAAGACAATTTCCTTCAAATTCTTCACATGCAGAGCCCGAGGCCACAAGTCCTTTGAGTGTACCAACAAGCGCACCATGATCTTCAAAGACGATGGTACATATGATTCCATGAGTGAAGGAGAAATGGAAGCACTTGAGCAAGTGGCCATGCACCAACAAGTGAAGGAAGATGAAGAGGATCAAGTCTTTTGTGACGAAGATTCAAGCCCCGCTCTCGTTGTCTCCAAGGTCTTGACTCTTCAACATCAACAAGAAGAAGAACAAAGATGCCATATCTTTCATACCAAGGCCGGCATCAATGGAAGGTCCGTCAAGGTCATCATTGATGGAGGGAGTTTTCATAACTTGGAAAGCGAAGAACTATGCTCCAAGATCCAATTAGCCAAGATGAAGCACCCACATCCCTACAAAGTTCAATGGCTAAGCGACTCCGACACTATCCAAGTCGAGCATAGAGTACAAGTTTCCTTCAAGATCGGAGCTGACGAAGACACTTTGGAGTGTGATGTTGTTCCAATGTCCATTTGCCACCTTCTTCTTGGGCGACCATGGCAATTTGATCGAGGTGTCATCCATAACGGCCGAATGAATCACTATATCTTCAAGATGAAAGGAAATGAGTATGTACTTCGACCTATGTCTCCAAGCCAAGTGATCACCGACAAGCAAACCACCCATCATGGAGAGAATAGTGAGAGAGCGAACCACCAAAGAGAGAGTGAGCGCCACAAGACCAAATTGAGTGCCTCCACGATGAGCGACAAGAAGAACTTAGTTCTATTCGCCACCAAACATGAGATGAGAGATGTGTGTGCAAACCCATCAAGTGTCATGCACTATGTCCTTTTGTGCAAGGACGAGGCACCAAAAGCTAACACCTCTCACAATCTTCCTTTAGTGCTATCTTCTCTATTGCAGGAATTCAAAGTCGTTTTCCCTGACGAACTACCTCTGGGTCTACCTCCACTAGGAAGCATTGAGCACCGAATCGACCTCATCCCTGGAGCACCCCTTCCTAACAAGCCTCCCTACCGCGTCAACCCCGAGGAAACTATGGAGATCCAACGGCAAGTACAAAAACGCATGAACAACGGCCATGTACGAGAAATTTTGAGCCCTTGTGCCGTCCCAGTAATCCTTGTTCCCAATAAATATGGTACATATCACATGAGTTCCGATTATCGTCCTGTCAATGCTATTACCGTGCGTTATCGTTACCCCATTCCACGCCTAGATGATATGCTTGATGAGCTTAGCGGAGCCACAATTTTTTCTAAAATTTATCCAAGAAGGTGATGAATGGAAAACCGCATTTAAGACCAAATTTGGCTTATATGAATGGCTTGTTATTCCAATGGGTTTATCCGAAGCACCCAATACTTTCATGCGACTCATGCATTTTGTTTTTCGACCCTATATTGGTGTATTTGTTGTAGTCTACTTTGACAATATTCTTGTCTTTAGCAAACTCTAAAAGACCATGTCACCCACCTTCGAACCGTGCTACAAACTCTTAGAAAAGAGCACCTTTATGCTAATATGGACAAATGCCTTTTTGGTGTTGATAAGCTTGTTTTCTTGGGTTTCTTTGTGTCTTCTAAGGGTGTTCATGTTGATGAATCTAGGATCAATGCTATTAAAACTTGGCCCCAACCAAGCAACTTGCAACAAGTGCGTAGCTTCCTTGGTTTAGCCGGTTTCTACCATAGATTTGTGAAGAATTTTAGCACCATTGCTTCTCCTTTACATGCTTTGAGTAAGAAGAATGCACCCTTTGTTTGGGGACCATCTAAAGATAGCGCATTTAATGAGCTTAAGAATTTTCTTACTCACGCTCCTGTGCTTGCATTACCAAACTTTGACAAACCCTTTGAAATTCATTGCCATGCTAGTGGTAATGGCATAGGAGGTGTCTTAACGCAAGAGAAGTGCCCCATAGCTTACTTTAGTGAGAATCTTTTCAGAGCGCAACTCAATTAACCCATCTATGACAAAGAGCTATATGCTTTAGTGCGAGTTTGGAATGAATGGGAACATTATCTTCGCCTGTATGAATTTGTCATACATACCAACCATGAAACACTTAAATACCCTAAGGGTCAAACTAAGTTGAACAAGCGTCATGCTAAATGGAGTGAATTCATTGAGTCATTTCCTTATGTCATCAAGTACATTAAAGGTAAGGAGAATGTTGTGGCGGACGCTCTTTCCCGCATATGCATGCTTGTCACCAAAATTGAATTAAATGTCATTGGCTTTGGGCACATAAAAGACTTGTATGAACATGATCCTACTTTTGCTATTCCATATGCCAAATGTTTGACGCATACATGTTGGGAACGCTAATACATCAAAGGTGATTATCTAATGAGAGCTAACAAACTATGCATCCCCGAGTCTTCTCTTCGTTTGTTGCTTTTGCAAGAATCTCATGGAGGAGGACTAATGGGACACTTTGGACGCGACAAGACATTTGCTATGCTCTCCAAGAACTATTTTTGGCCCAAGATGTTCCACAACATCTCACGCTTCACCACACGATGTTCTACATGTCGCAAAGCTAAGTCCAAAGCTCAATCTCATGGCCTTTATATGCCCCTTCCAATTCCATATCACACATGGGAAGATATTGGCATGGATTTTGTGATTGGTTTTTCCTAGAACTAGAAATGGAAAAGATTCCGTATTTGTTGTTGTGGACCGATTCTCTAAGATGGCTCATTTCATTGCTTGCAACAAGATAGATGATGCTTCACATGTTGCCAACCTTTTTTGTAGGGAAATATTGCGCCTACATGGAGTACCAAAGACGATTGTCTCGGACCGCGACGTCAAGTTCTTGAGTTACTTTTGGAAAACATTATGCGCCAAGCTTGGAATCAAGGTACTCTTCTCCATGGCATACCATCCACAAACCGACGGCCAAACGGAGGTGACCAACCACACACTCTCCACTCTACTTCGCGTGTTGATCAAGAAGAACATCAAGGAGTGGGAGGAGTGTCTACCATTGCTGAGTAAGCCTACAACCGAGCAAGACATTTGACTACCAGCAAGTCCCCCTTTGAGGTCGTCTACAGTTTCAACCCATTGTCCCCATTGGACTTTCTTCCCCTACCACTACAAGAGCGCACAAACATGGACACGAGTGCCCAAGTCAACTATCTCAAGAAGATTCATGAAGATATAAGGCACACCATTGAGCGCCAATTACAACAACTCGCGACCAAGCTCAACCTCAACAAGTACCCCATGGTATTCAACATTGGAGATCTTGTGTCGCTACACCTTCACAAGGACCGCTTCCCCAACAAACGCAAGTCCAAACTTCTACCACGGGCGGATGAACCCTTCAAGGTGCTTGAACACTACAACAACAACGCTCACAAGATCGACATTCCATGAGACAAGTACTCCATGAGTGACATCTTCAACGTCAAAGATCTCTCTCCCTACCATGGTGATGAAGCTTTCGATCCGAGGTCGGATATTTCCCAAGGGAGGGGAGATGATGCGGAGCATCCTAAGGTCATCCCCATGGACCTATCATCGTCTCACCAAGTGCCAAGAGGACCTATGCCACGAGCTAGAGGGGGAAATCATCACCGATGGCCATCTTCATCATCCCGGCGACCACCATGATGAGGAGGGAGTAGTCCACCCTCGGGGCTAAGGTTTTATACCAGTAGATATGTGTTTAATCTCTCTCTCTCTCTCTCTCTCTCTCGTGTTCTTGAGATGTCATGATCTTGATGTATCACGAGCTTTGTTAATATAGTCGGATCATATGGTGTTTTCACCTCTCTATCTTGTTGTGATGAATTAAGTTTTTCCCTTTGAGATTTCTTTGTTATCGGATTGAATACTTTTAAGGATTTGAGAGCACTTGATATATGGCTTGCATATGAATACTCGTGGTGACAATGCGGTATCATATTGATTCACTTGATGTATGTTTTGGCACTCAACTCGTGGATTCCCGTGGTGACATTGGGGTAATCTATGCATAGGGGTTGATGCATGTTCTCGTCTTTTGTTTCTCCGGTAGAAATCTTGGGGCACTCTTTGAAGTTATTTGTGTTGGATTGATTATTATGAATCTGAAATTATTTGGTGTTATTTTAGTACGAACTCTTGGATAGATCAATCGGAAAGAATAGCTTCGAGGTGGTTTCGTACCCTACAAACGATTTCTTCTTATGTTCTCCGCTAGATAGGAACTTTGGAGTGATTCTTCATCGCACTTTGAGGGGTGGTTATATGATCCAATTATATTAGCACTGATGAGAGATTGCACTAGCGAAAGTACGGACCCTAGGCCTCATTTTCAAGCATTGCAATACCGTTTTTGTGCCCGTTTACTATCTACTACCTTGTTGTTTTTATTTATTCAGATTATAGAAGTATATTTCTACCATCAATATTACACTTTTATCACCATCTATTCGCCGAACTAGTGCACCTGTACAAATTACCATTGTATTTAGTGTGTTGGGGACACAAGAGACTTTTTATTATTTGGTTGCAGGGTTTTTTGAGATACACCATCTTCATCCTACACCTCCCACGGATTGATAAACCTTAGGTCATCCACTTGAGGGAAAATTGCTACTGTACTACAAAACTCTGCGCTTGGAGGCCCAACACGTGTCTACAATAATAAAGTTGCATAGTGGACATCAAGCTCTTTTCTGGCATCGTTGCCGGGGAGGTTAGGTAAGCGACACTCACACCCCATCAACGAAGCTCTTTTCTGGCACCTTTGCCGGCGAGGTGAGTGCTTGAAGGTATATCTTTAGATCTTGCAATGGAATTTTTCAGTTTCTTGTTTTATCACTAGTTTGGTTTATAAAAGAAAACAACAAAAAATGGAATTGAGGTTGCATCATATTATTCATCTCTATAAAGTCTTTCATGAAAATGATGGAAAGGGAAATTTTCCTCAATTGATAGAAGAAGAATTCAATAGAATGTTTGGTATAAATGATGAGCATGATTGTAATGTTGTTAGTATGAATTCTTTGAATATGCATGATGCTAACGATATGCAAAGCCATAAGCTTGGGGATGCTATGTTTGATGAAGATGATATTTTTAGTCCCCCAAGATTTTATGTGCAAATTTGTTATAATGATTGCATGCCGCCTATTTATGATGATTATAATGATGAAAGTGGATTTGGAGAGGTCATGACTTTATTTAGTGATGAATCCACCATTTTGGACGAGGCTTCAGTTGACTATGATAACAAAGTTGCTATCTATGATGATTATGGTGATGACATGTATGCCATAAATAATAATGATAACCATGAAGCTTGTCATCATGATTTTAATTTTCACTCTCATGATAGTTATTTTGTTGAGTTTGATCCTACTACTATTGATGAGAAGAAATTTGCTTATGTGGAGAGTAATAAGTTTTCTATGCTTATGTATCATGAAAAGAATGCTTTATGTGATGGTTATATTGTTGAATTCATTCATGATGCCACTGAAAATTATTATGAGCGAGGAACATATGCTTGTAGTAATTGCAATAATATCAAGTTTCCTCTCTTTATGTTGAAAGTTCTGAAGTTGCACTTGTTTTGCCTTCCTATGCCAGTTTATTCTTGCTCCCATAAATTATTTGCTCACAAAATCCCTATGCATAGCAAGTGGGTTAGACTTAAATGTGCTAGTCATATGCTTCATGATGCTCCCGTTATGTTTCAATTCTTATCTTCTATATGAGCATAATTGAAATCATCATGCCTAGCTAAAAAGGCATTAAAGAAAAGCGCTTGTTGGGAGACAACCCAACACTTTTACCTACTGTTTTTGTGTGTTCACATGATTAAGCTACTGTAGTAATCATGTTTTATTGCTTTCGTTTCAATAAAGTGCCAAGTAAGACCTTTGGGATGGCTTACGGTGATAGTTGATTTGATCTTGTTGAAAAAAAATAAACTTTTGCACTCAGGAAAACAATTCTCATTTTGAACAGAAGCGTGATAAAATGCTGATTATTTTTAAATAAGATTAATAGACAAATAACCCAGGTTTTCCTAATTTTTTAGAATTGAGTAGCAGAAAGATGGTTGGAGTACAGATGACTACAGACTATTCTGTTTTGGACAGATTCTGTTTTCAATGCATAGTTTGCTTGTTTTCTAGTTTCTAAGAAATGATATGCTATAGTAGGCATTGTGTGGAAACAATTATGAATCTTGTCTTTGACAGTACCAAAGTGAAATGGTTTGCTCTTTATCATACTAACCTATCTCACGAAGTTCCGTTAAGTTTTGTGTGATTGAAGTTTTAAAGTTTTGGGTGAGATGCCAATATGAGGAGAATAAGGAGTGACAAGACCGTAAGCTTGGTGATTCCCAAGCCACCCCAAGGTAATATTCAAGGAAGATCCAAGCAACTAAGCTTGGGGATGCCCTGGAAAGCATCCCCTCTTTCGTCTCCAACATTATCGGTAACCTCACTTGGTGCTATGTCTTCATTCGTCACATGATATGAGTTTTACTTGGAGCGTCATTTTATTTTGTTAGGATTTGCTTTCTGTTATTTAGAATAATGTTTTGCATCTTTTATTTCAATAAAAGTGGCAATGATAGCCTTTGCCATGCTTATTTTGCAAGTATACATGTTACTGTTTGAAAACAGAAAGTTTACCGCTGTTGCAAAAAATTCCCTAGAAAAGTCAGAATGTGATAAAATGTTGAAACTTTTTGAAAAATGCGCTCTGATATATTTTCTACAGTGTGGTAAATTTTCATAACTGTTGGAGTTAGGGAAGTATTGATACTCTTGCATTCTTTACAGACTGTACTATTTTGGCAGATTGTTGTTATGTGTGCATATGTTTGCTTGTTTAATGATTCTATTTGAGGATAGGAGTATTAAATATGCAGAGGCATTTACTATGCAATGTTGAATAATAATTTTAGTTATTTGCCACAGTAGAGAATGATAAAGTTTTTGCATTGGTTTATACTAACTTATCTCATGAGTTCTTGTTGAGTTTTGTGTGGATGAAGTTTTTAAGATTTAGGGAAACCGTGATATGAATGGAATTAAGGAGACACAAAAGCTCAAGCTTGGGGATGCCCAAGGCATCGCAAGATAATATTTCAAGAAGTCTCAAGCATCTAAGCTTGGGGATGCCCTGGTAGGCATCCCACCTTTCTTCATCAACAATTATCGGTTAGTATCAGTTGAGCCTAAGTTTTTGCTTCTTCACATGATGTGTGCTATTCTTGGAATGCATTTTATTTTGTTTTTTGCTTGCTGTTTTAATAAAATACTTATATATGAAACTTTTAAATAAGAGAGAGCCCTCAAATAGCTACCCATTTACATAACTACTCGCTTGATCTTCACTTATATCTTTTTGAGTAGCTTGTCATTTGCTCTAGTGCTTCACTTATATCTTTTTGAGCACAGTGTGCTTTAGTATTTTTGAAGAAATTATCTCTTGCTTCACTTAAATTAATTTGAGAGAAACAAATATTATGCTCATGATCTTCACTTATATTTGTTTGAGCTTATCAAAAGCAACACATGAAAATTAGTTCCAAAGTGATAGATATCCAAGAAGGATATAATAAAAACTTTCATGAAGATCATTGGACAAAATAAACTTGATTCCTTGTAATAGTTTTGAGATATGATGATGTGATATGTGAGTCATGTTGATGAGTAATTATGCTTTAGTAAGAATAATGGTGTTAAGGTTTGTCATTCCCTATGCAAGCACGAAAGTCAATAGTTGTGCAATGAAATTACATCCTACTTGTGGTGCATTATTCGGTGTTAATTATGCTCAATGCTCGCTTATGAGATTATTCGTTTCTTGGTTGGTCGTTTCTCAATCTTTTGCTAGCCTTCATTTTGCACTAAGTATGATCACTACTTCTGCATCCAAAATCCTTTAAACCAGTTTTGCCACATGAGTCCACCATACCTACCTATATGCGGTATCCTTTTGTCGTTCTAAGCAAATTTGTATGTGCCATCTCTAATTTTCAAAATAAATTTCTCTTTTGTGTGCTCGTACCACTCGTGAGGCGGTGAGGGGTGGCCAATATTTTCCATGCTAGATGTGTTATTCTCACGATGAGTGTTTATTCACTTGTCATTGCACGAGAGTAGGGCAAAGGTATTAGGGATTCCCAATCCCGAAATGAAAAATGAATTTACTTTATGTTGTAAAATAATAAATTCCTTGGAAAGTGGTTGTATGGAAGGCACCCGTGGATACAGTTAGCCATGGAAAGTGAAATTATGGTTGAAAAAGGAATAAACTTTATTTTCTGTTTGGGAACCGCCTATGATATATCTAGCATGGAAAGTGTTGGGAGTTCTAAGTCGTTTTCATTGGTGGGAAAAGTATGCCTCTCAAAATGTTTTTATCTATCAATTTTCGCTTTGAGCTCTGGCACCTCTACAAATCTCTACTTACCTTCACGAAGGGCCTTTCTTTTACTTTATGCAATTTTTATTTTTAATTTGAGTCTCCATATTCTCTTATAAAGCACTAACTAGGGGGCACTATGATCGTACTTGAGCATTGGGTGTAGTTAATATGCGAGTGTGTTTCATGAATGGATCAATGATTGATCATGATGGGCTAGGGATAACTTATTTTAGCATTGATATTTCGAAAGACATGGTTGCTTGTTGGTATGCTTGAGTATTAAAGTCCTCATGTCAAAACTAGACTATTGCTTTGAACCATATAAAAGTCCAAATGTCCATGCTACAAAGAAAGAAATATGAGATGACATGTTAGGCAGCATTCCACATCAAAAATGCTGCCTTTATCATTTACCTACTTGAGGACGAGCATGAATTAAGCTTGGGGATGCTGATATGTCTCCAACGTATTTATAAATTTTGATTGTTCCATGCTGTTATATTATCATTCATGGATGTTTTACAATCACTTTATAGCAACTTTATATCATTTTTGGGACTAACCTATTGACCTAGTGCCCAGTGCCAGTTGCTGTTTTTTGCTTGTTTTTTACATCGCACGAAATCAATATCAAACGGAGTCCAAACACTGCGAAACTTTTTGTGGATTTTTATGGACCATAAGAGCACCAATGGGCCAGAGAAGCACCTGGGGGGTGCCCCGAGGGGGGCACAACCCACCAGGGCGCGCCTGGGGGGCCAGGGGTGCCCGGGTGGGTTGTGCCCACCACGGTAGCCTCCCGCACCCCCTCTTTACCTATAAATTCCCCAATATACCAAAAACCCTCGGGGTTAACCTAGATCAGAAGTTCCGCCGGCGCAAGGCTATGTAGCCACCGAAAACCAATCTAGACCCCGTTCCGGAACTACGCCGGAGGGGGAAATCATCACCGGTGGCCATCTTCATCATCCCGGCGGCCACACGATGAGGAGAGAGTATTCCACCCTCGGCGTTGAGGGTTTGTACCAGTAGCTATGTGTTTAATCTCTCTCTCTCCCGTGTTCTTGAGATGTCA
This sequence comes from Triticum urartu, assembly GCF_056163025.1. NCBI lineage: Eukaryota > Viridiplantae > Streptophyta > Magnoliopsida > Poales > Poaceae > Triticum > Triticum urartu. The sequence continues at coordinate 272,444,668 of NC_141878.1, read as the reverse complement.
CGATCTTGATGTATCACAGGCTTTGTTAGTATAGTCGGATCATATGGTGTTTTCCCCTCTCTATCTTGTTGTGATGAATTGAGTTTTTCCCTTTGAGATTTCGTTGTTATCGGATTGAATACTTTTATGGATTTGAGAGCACTTTACATATGTCTTGCATATGAATACTCGTGGCAACAATGGGGTATCATATTGACTCACTTGATGTATGTTTTGGCACTCAACTCGTGGATTCCCGCGATGACACTAGGGTAATCTATGCATAGGGGTTGATGCATGTTCTCGTCTTTTGTTTCTCCAGTAGAAATATTGGGGCACTCTCTGAAGTTCTTTGTGTTGGATTGTGTATTATGAATCTGAAATTATTTGGTGTTATTTTAGTACGAACTCTTGGATAGCGGAAAGAATAGCTTCGAGGTGGTTTTGTACCCTACAAACGATTTCTTCTTATCTTCTCCGCTAGATAGGAACTTTGGAGTGATTATTTATGGCACTTTGAGGGGTGGTTATATGATCCAATTATATTAGCACCATTGAGAGATTGCACTAGCGAAAGTACGGACCCTAGATCTCATTTTCAAGCATTGCAATGCCATTTTTGTGCCCGTTTACTATTTGCTACCTTGCCATTTTTATTTATTCAGATTATAAAAATATATTTCTACCATCAATATTAGACTTTTATCACCATCTCTTCGCCGAACTAGTGCACCTATACAAATTACCATTGTATTTGGTGTGTTGGGGACACAAGAGACTTTTTATTATTTGGTTGCAGGGTTGTTTGAGAGAGACCATCTTCATCCTACACCTTCCACGGATTGATAAACCTTAGGTCATCCACTTGAGGAAAAATTGCTACTGTTCTACAGAACTCTGCACTTGGAGGCCCAACATGTGTCTACAAGAATAAAGTAAACATCACGACGACTGGTACTGCGGAGGGCGAACAACCGACGAGCCTGTGCCCGCTACAACCATGGAGGCGGCGGAGAGAATGGCCGGCGCGGGTTGGCACAACCCTATCATGAGGAAGGTGTGCGTCGTCGCTGCCTGTGTGGCCTTAGCGAGGATGGCCTCTTTGTCCTCGACAGTGGCCATGTGTTGCACGACCGCGGCCTCAAGGATGAACTCAGCAATGGCCTTATTCTTCGCCTGAACGGACCTCCAGGCCCTTCTCTTGGCTGATTATATGTCGAGCCATGCGATCTCCGCCGGTGTGAGCTCCAACCGTGGCTTCTTCTTCGTCGTCATCGTGGGACGAGCAGTGGCGGCGGTCGGTTCGCCCGCTGCGGCTACTAAATTTTGGTCATGGCAAAAAATTGGAGAAAGATTCCTATCGACCGACCGTCTAGGAATTGCACCGACCGATTTGTTGGCACATAGCTAGCACACTTCTGCGCCACTTCACATGAGCCACATGTGCATATCCTCTTCAATGCTCCACTTCGCACCAGACGTCATCGACGATGACTGTCGCACCCCTGCAACAATCTCTCCCACACGAGGGAGCATGCTGCATGAGGTGGTTGTGCTCGCCCGTGGACCACTGCCCCACTCCGAGCTCCTCGACTCCCAGCATGACAAGATCCACGAGGGAAAACAAGGGGGAATCAAATTTCTTTGGTGGACTGGTAGATCTAGGTCTTCTCTCCAAAATCCTAGGAGATCAAGAAGTTTGGATGGCTAGAGAAAGAAATCTAGGAGATTTAATCTTTGGGAAACAATGAAGGAGAGAGAGAGAGAGGCAAAAGGTGAGTCAATTTGGGGAAGAATACCCTCATCTTATATCCCATCTTTCAATCCAATCGTTACCTTAGATTTCACCTGAATAGTACTACCACCGCAAACAGCGGTGCCACCATGGCCCATCTCAGGCTACACTACAAGTGCCCAAGCGATACTACAACAAGGGACACCAGTAGTACCAGCTAAGACAAATAGTTGGGACATCCATAGCACTACCGCCCTAGTACTGCGACAAAACGACAAGTTTGAGGACCTGCTACGGTAGTGGTTCAACACTTTGTCTGGTAGTTCTGCTCCAACAAGGGGAGTAATACGTCCCCGTCGTATCTACTTTTGCAAACACTTTTGCTCTTGTGTTGGACTCTATTTTACATGATTTGAATGAAACTAGACGGACTGATGCTGTGATGCAGAGCATCCTACGGTCATACCCATGGACCTATCGTCGTCTCACCAAGTGCCAAGAGGACCTATGACACGAGCTAGAGCTAGAGCTCTCGAGGCCGAGGTGACTTCCTTCCTTAGTGATATCACATATGATCCACTCGAGACATGGCTACTACCTAAGTCCAGAATGTTGTGCATGATTAGGTACCAAGAGGACCCTCCCGAAGATGCACGTGAAGATGGACAAGTCCCCAAGTTCACAGATGAAGGGAACCAGTGGAAGGAGTCAACAGCAGCTTCCACGACCCGGACATCCGGCCATGACCCCGGACATCCGGCCCCTGGGGCGTCCACCATGACAGCCGCCAAGTACCTACAGGCCCCGGACATCCAGCCTCAGCCCGGACATCCGGCCAAGCCCGGAAATCCAGACCCAACCTAGAAATACGACGTCCTCCACCCTGAATGCATCAAGGCCGCCCCCGCTAGGCGGAAATCCGGCACCTCGTGAAAGCCTGGACATCCGGCCCAACGCCCGGACATCCGGCCTCCCTTTTCTGCGCACAGTGTAGGGCCGAGGCCCATGTACCCCTTCTCCCCCTAGACTATATATACTCCTCCTCCTCCTTCCTCTTTCTAGGGTTAGCGTTGTGTTAGCTCAAATGTGAGATAGAGCTTCGCTCATCCATCCAGATCTACTCCATCGTGAGGGACCGTTACCTCTTCGGAGAAGATCCACCTTGGATTCAAGACCCCTTCATGGGAAGACCCCTGAAGACCTCCTCACAGAGAAGAACCGGTTACCTTTGTATCGTCCTTTATTGATCGTGGATCTTGTATCTCCTTTTGTGTTTCGAGGATCTAGAATATGTGTGACCTAATGTCGTTGGTTTGAGTGTTTCTCTCGTGTTTTCCCTCGTGTTTCCCCTCGTGTTCTTCGTGTCCCTCATGGGATCCGCTCCTTTCGTGAAAGATCGGCCATATAGGGTTCCGCCCTGCATCATCTTGGTATCATGAGCCAGGTTGATCATGATTTCGGAGCCTCCCCTCTTTGTTTTCTAGCATAGTTTTGTTGATTTCGTCCTAAATTCGAAAATTCCCCATGAAAATAACCCCCCAATTTTTTTATGATTTGTTGGTGTGATGAAGTTTGTTGGATTTGATCCGCGAATTTCATGTGTTGCAGGTAGATCTAGCTTTCCCCCATCTTTTCCCCAATTTCCATCCACAAAATCTCCCGAATTTTGCCCCGAATTTGCCTTTTCCATGCGGAGTTCCTCGAGTTCGTCCATAGATCCAGAGCCCGGACATCCGGCCTGACCCCCCGGACATCCGGCCACCCTGGACATCCGGCCCCTAATAGCATCACTTCCATCCACCGCCCCGTTTCCCGCCTAACTTTTGCCCAATTTTGCTCCGGTGCCCACATTCACTTCCGCATACCACATTTCACTTCCGCATAGCACCACCATTTCCTGCAAACACCACCATTGCTTAACCGCTACTATTTTCGACAATTTTGTCAGGTTTTACTTTGAGAATTTGAGTTGTGGTTCCGTGTCCTATTGTGTTTCGGCTATTTAGGTACGGTTCAACATCCAAATCACCGCAGCTCATCTTCGCCACGGACGCGTCATCAACAATGACCACTCCACCATTTTGACACCATACCGTAAACAAGAACGGTAACCTCATCTTGGTATCATGATATCCCATCATTATACATTCTTGCCATTACATTTATAACCACCATAGCCCAATTTTGCGTAACTTACCCATCGAGACTAGCCTTTGAGTATTGCCGGCAACATCACTTGTGCACATTAGTGGTTATAATTCACATTGCATACTCACCATATCATCTTGGTATACATCTTGGTATCATCTTTTGTGTCACAAAGTTGTCATCGCATACACAATTGCTATCTTGGTTCGTGAAGTTTTTGCATGAGAAAAGAGCTCAAAAGAGAAAGAGCTAAGCAAGCTTTTAAGCAAAAGGGAAAGATAAGCAAAGAGCTTTTAAGCAAGAACCATAGCATCTTACTACATTAATATTGTCACACCCAATCATTTTGGATCATATCATCGGAATACCATACATATAGCATACTTGTGATAGAAGTCGTTGCATCTTTGCTTAGTAGGTTGTGCACAAGTCTTCGTATCTGCCTATTATGCAATCATGCTAGCGTATCTCTAGTGTTGTGCAACAAGAGCGTTTTCCGTGGATTCCACATTTTGGCTCATTCCTTGGTTGCACGACCCCACTTATCTATTTGCGTGTGTGTTTCCGTGTACCACATTTTGCTATTTGTCTACTTGTTGCATTTGCACATTTGTGAGTCTTTTCCAACATTATTGAAGCTCAGTAACAATTGCATCAAATTTTGTGCCACCATCCTAACCGAGCTCCACTATAAGCTTTTACTTGTGTAGGTGTGAGAAACCGACGATAGTTGGTACCAATTGTGCTATTTCCTTGTTCCACATTTGTGTGATCATTGGTCCATCTTCAACATCGGTCAAGGTACATTTGGTATAAGTTCTTCTCTGTCTCTGACTCACATATTTTGCTTGGAATGATGGATAGGCCAAGTACTTCTACCAGCCCACTCTTCATCGAGCAAGATGACGACATGTCCTCCTACATCACAAAGAGCCACCTCTTTGGTGCACAACGAGCTTTGCATGAAGAGCAAAAAGCAATGACCGAACGCATCGACAACCTTGCCACCGACTTACGACTCACCGAGCAATGTACAAGAGACTACTTCGACACATCCATGGCATCTCTCAAGGAGGATATTTGAACAATGATGGCCAACTGCTCTTCTACTTTGTCATCCTACTCAAGAAGGAGCCGCTCGAGTTGACACTCCAACGACACCATCTCTGGCTCAAGTACACCGACATCGAATACTCTTCGACGTGCCGCATGCCAAGACCGTCAAGCAAACCACAATCTTCTACATGACAATGACTCTCAAGAGCAACGACAGCGTCAAAACCAAGCCACTTTTGCGCAAGCATGAGAATGACAACGCCAACGCCAACAAGAAGAGGAAGAGCGAGCGCGCCTACACCATGATGCATAAGATACCGAGGCACAACGTCAAGAACAACAATTGCGAGAAGCTCAAGCACTTGAGGCACAACGTGCCCTCCAAGATTCAAGTCGAGCCGTAGCCACGTGCAACCGGAAAAATCATGAGCACCAAGAAGCGCTTCGTGAAGAAATTCAAGAGAGGAACTATCAAGCTCGAGTGCATCGTCAAGTTCCACAACCTCCTCGCCAAGAACCCCAAGTTCACCAAGAGCAAGAAGACAATGGAGATCCTCCAAGACAAGAGCAAGTTGAGGGAGACAATCCTCCTCGTTAAGGACGTCATCACACCCGACCCCAACACAATGAAGAGCAACAATACGGCAAGCTAAAGTTCACCATGCCGAAGTTCAATGGAAGCAATGATCCCGAAGAGTACCTTTCATGGGCATTGAAGGTTGACAAAATCTTTCCCTTGCACAACTATGAGGAAGAGAAAGAAGATCGTGATGGCATCCCTTGGGTTCCAAGATTATGTCCTCATTTGGTGGGAACAAGTCATTGAGCGCCGAGAGGCAAGAGGTGAACCACCCATCACTACTTGGGCACAAATGAAGGATGTCATGACAGCACGCTTCGTGCCAACATACTACAACCGCAACCTATTCAAGAAACTCCAACTCCTCAAGCAAGGAACCAATGGCGTTGAAGAATACTACAAGGAAATGGAGATTGCCATGATACGAGCTAATGTCACGAAGATGATGAGCAAACTATGGCACGTTTCTTGAACAGACTCAATCATCCTATCAAGAAGATTGCCGACTTCCAACCATACTCGACCCTCATCGAGCTAGTGCATCAAGCTACCAAGGTGGAACGTCAAGTGCAAGATGACTTCAAGTATGCCACGTTCTCATCCAAGTCCTATGGCTTCTACAGGCAACAGCGACAAGTCAAGTTACAAGAAAACTTCGACAACTTCAAGTCGTCCTCCTACAACAAGCAACTTCAAGCCAAGAGCTTCATCATCATCTACCCCAACCGATGAGACCATCAAGACAAGTTCCTTCAAATGCTTCACATGCAGAGGCCGAGGCCACAAGTCCTTTGAGTGTACCAACAAGTGCACCATGATCTTCAACGACGATGGTACATACGATTCCATGAGTGAAGGAGAAATCGAAGCACTTGAGCATGTGGCCATGCACCAACAAGTGAACGAAGATGAAAAGGATCAAGTATTTTGTGACGAAGATTCAAGCCCCGCTCTCGTTGTCTCCAAGGTCTTGACTCTTCAACATCAACAAGAAGAACAAAGATGCCATATCTTTCGTACCAAGGCCGGCATCAATGGAAGGTCCGTCAAGGTCATCATCGATGGAGGGAGTTTTCATAACTTGGCAAGCAAAGAACTATGCTGCAAGCTCCAATTGTCCAATATGAAGCACCCACATCCCTACAAAGTTCAATGGCTAAGCGACTCCAGCACTATCCAAGTCGAGCATAGATTACAAGTTTCCTTCAAGATCGGAGCTTATGAAGACACGTTGGAGTGTGATGTTGTTCCAATGTCCGTTTGCCACCTTCTTCTTGGGCGACCATGGCAATTTGATCAAGGTGTCATCCATAACGGCAGAACGAATCACTATATCTTCAAGATGAAAGGAAATGAGTACGTACTTCGACCTATGTCTCCAAGCCAGGTGATCGCCGACAAGCAAACCACCCATCATGGAGAGAATAGTGAGAGAGCGAACCACCAAAGAGAGAGTGAGCGCCACAAGACCAAATTGAGTGCCTCCATGATGAGCGACAAGAAGAACTTAGTTCTATTCACCACCAAATGTGAGATGAGAGACGTGTGTGCAAACCCATCAAGTGGCATGCACTATGTCCTTTTGTGCAAGGACGAGGCACAAAAAGCTAACACCTCTCACAATCTTCCTTTAGTGCTATCTTCTCTATTGCAGGAATTCAAAGACGTTTTCCCTGATGAACTACCTCTGGGTCTACCTCCACTAGGAGGCATTGAGCACCGAATCGACCTCATCCCCGGAGCACCCCTTCCTAACAAGCCTCCCTACCGCGTCAACCCCGAGGAAACTATGGAGATCCAACGGCAAGTACAAAAACTCATGAACAACGGCCATGTACGAGAAATTTTGAGCCCTTGTGCCGTCCCAGTAATCCTTGTTCCCAATAAATATGGTACATATCACATGAGTTCCGATTATCGTCCTGTCAATGCTATTACCGTGCGTTATCGTTACCCCATTCCACGCCTAGATGATATGCTTGATGAGCTTAGCGGAGCCACAATTTTTTCTAAAATTTATCCAAGAAGGTGATGAATGGAAAACCGCATTTAAGACCAAATTTGGCTTATATGAATGGCTTGTTATTCCAATGGGTTTATCCGAAGCACCCAATACTTTCATGCGACTCATGCATTTTGTTTTTCGACCCTATATTGGTGTATTTGTTGTAGTCTACTTTGACAATATTCTTGTCTTTAGCAAATCTCTAAAAGACCATGTCACCCACCTTCGAACCGTGATACAAACTCTTAGAAAAGAGCACCTTTATGCTAATATGGACAAATGCCTTTTTGGTGTCGATAAGCTTGTTTTCTTGGGTTTCTTTGTGTCTTCTAAGGGTTTTCATGTTGATGAATCTAAGATCAATGCTATTAAAACTTGGCCCCAACCAAGCAACATGCAACAAGTGCGTAGCTTCCTTGGTTTAGCCGGTTTCTACCATAGATTTGTGAAGAATTTTAGCGCCATTGCTTCTCCTTTACATGATTTGAGTAAGAAGAATGCACCCTTTGTTCGGGGACCATCTCAAGATAGCGCATTTAATGAGCTTAAGAATTTGCTTACTCAGGCTCCCGTGCTTGCATTACGAAACTTTGACAAACCCTTTGAAATTCATTGACATGCTAGTGGTAATGGAATAGGAGGTGTGTTAACGCAAGAGAAGCGCCCCATAGCTTACTTTAGTGAGAAACTTTTCGGAGCGCAACTCAATTAACCCATCTATGACGAAGAGCTATATTCTTTAGTGCGAGTTTTGCATGAATGGGAACATTATCTTCGCCTGCATGAATTTGTCATCCATACCAACCATGCAACACTTAAATACCTTAAGGGTCAAACTAAGTTGAACAAGCGTCGTGCTAAATGGAGTGAATTCATTGAGTCATTTCCTTATGTCATCAAGTACATTAAAGGTAAGGAAAATGTTGTGGCGGACACTCTTTCCCGCATATGCATGCTTGTCACCAAAATTGAATTAAATGTCATTGGCTTTGGGCACATAAAAGACTTATATGAACATGATCCTAATTTTGCTATTCCATATGCCAAATGTTTGACGCATACATGTTGGGAACGCTAATACATCAAAGATGATTATCTTATGAGAGCTAACAAACTATGCATCCCCGAGTCTTCTCTTTGTTTGTTGCTTCTGCAAGAATCTCATGGAGGAGGACTAATAGGACACTTTGGAAGCGACAATAAATTTGCTATGCTCTCCAAGAACTATTTTCAGCCCAAGATGTTCCACAACATCTCACGCTTCACCACACGATGTTCTACATGTCGCAAAGCTAAGTCCAAAGCTCAATCTCATGGCCTTTATATGCCCCTTCCAATTCCATATCACACATGGGAAGATATTGACATGGATTTTGTGATTGGTTTTTCCTAGAACTAGAAATGGAAAAGATTTCGTATTTGTTGTTGTGGACCGATTCTCTAAGATGGATCATTTCATTGCTTGCAACAAGATAGACGATGCTTCACATGTTGCCGACCTTTTTTGTAGGGAAATATTGCGCCTACATGGAGTACCAAAGACGATTGTCTCGGACCACGACGTCAAGTTCTTGAGTTGCTTTTGGAAAACATTATGCGCCAAGCTTGGAATCAAGCTACTCTTCTCCATGACATACCATCCACAAATCGATGGCCAAACGGAGGTGACCAACCGCACACTCTCCACTCTACTTCGCGTGTTGATCAAGAAGAACATCAAGGAGTGGGAGGAGTGTCTACCCATTGCCGAGTACGCCTACAACCAAGCAAGACATCCGACTACCGGCAAGTCCCCCTTTGAGGTCGTCTACGGTTTCAACCCGTTGTCCCAATTGGACATTCTTCCCCTACCACTACAAGAGCGCACAAACATGGACGCGAGTGCCTGAGTCAAGTATCTCAAGAAGATGCATGAAGATAAAACGCACACCATTGAGCGCCAAGTACAACAACTCGTGACCAAGCTCAACCTCAACAAGTACCCCATGGTATTCAACATTGGAGATCTTATGTGGCTACACCTTCGCAAGAACCGCTTCCCCAACAAACACAAGACCAAACTTCTACCACGGGCGGATGGACCCTTCAAGGTGCTTGAACACTACAACAACAATGCTCACAAGATTGACATTCCATGAGACAAGTACTTCATGAGCGACATCTTCAACGTCAAAGATCTCTCTACCTACCATGGTGATGAAGATTTCGATCCGAGGTCGGATATTTCCCGAGGGAGGGGAGATGATATGGAGCATCCTACGGTCATCCCCATGGACCTATCATCGTCTCACCAAGTGCCAAGAGGACCTATGACACGAGCTAGAGGGGGAAATCATCACCGGTGGCCATCTTCATCTTCCCGGTGACCACCATGATGAGGAGGGAGTAGTCCACCCTCAGGGCTAAGGTTTTGTACCAGTAGCTATGTGTTTAATCTCTCTTTCTCTCTCTCGTGTTCTTGAGATGTCACGATCTTGATGTATCGCGGGCTTTGTTAATATAGTCGGATCATATGATGTTTTCCCCTCTCTATCTTGTTGTGAATTGAGTTTTCCCTTTGAGATTTCATTTTATCAGATTGAATACTTTTATGGATTTGAGAGCACTTGATGTGTGTCTTGCTATGAATACCCATGGTGACAATGGGTATCATATTATTCACTTGATATGTGTTTTGGCACTCAACTCGCGGATTCCTGAGGTGACATTGGGGTAATCTATGCATAGGGGTTGATGCACGTTCTTGTCGTTTGTTTCTCCGGTAGAAATCTTGGAGAACCCTTTGAGGTTCTTTGTGTTGGGTTGAGCATTATGAATCTGAATATGTTTTGGTGTTATATTTGTACGAACACTTGATAGATCGATTGGAAAGAATAACTTAGTGTTATTTTAGTACGAGCTCTTGATAGATCAATCAGAAAGAATAACTTGGTGTTATTTTAGTACGAAGTCTTGGATAGATAGATTGGAAAGAATAGCTACAAACAATTTATTCTTATGTTCTCCACTAGATAGAAACTTTGTATTGATTCTTCATCACATGTTGAGGGATGGTTACATGATCCAATTATATTAGCAATATTGAGTGATTGCACTAGCGAAAGTACGGACCCTATGCCTCATTTTCAAGCATTGCAATACCGTTTGTGCTCCGTTTTACCAATTGCTACCTTGCTCTTTTTTATTATTCCTATTAAAAAAATAATATCTGTTATCACTACTACTCTTTTATCACCATCTCCTTGCCAAACTAGTGCACCTATACAAATTACCATTGTATTTTGTGTGTTGGGTACACACGAGACTTTTTATTATTTGGTTGCAAGGTTGTTTGAGAGAGACCATCTTCATCCTACACCTCCCACGGATTGATAAACCTTAGGTCATCCACTTGAGTAAAAATTGCTACTGTACTACAAAAGTCAGCGCTTGGAGGCCCAACACAAGTCTACAAGAACAAGTTGTGTAGTAGACATTGATGACCCACAAGTATAGGGGAACAATTGTAGCTCTTTTCGATAAGTAAGAGTGTCAAACCCAACGAGGAGTAGAAGGAAATGACAAGTAGTTTTCAGCAAGGTAATGTCTGCAAGTGTTGAAATTGTAAGTATCAGAGTAGTTTGATAGCAAGGTAATTTGTAATGAGCAAGTAACGATAGTAGTAACAAAAGTGCAGCAAGGTAGCCCAATCATTTTGAGGCAAAGGACAGACCGAAAAAATTTCTTATAATAAGCAAAGCGTTTTTGAGGGTACACGGGAATTTCATCTAGTCACTTTCACCATGTTGGTTCGATTCGTGTTCACTACTTTGATAATTTGATATGTGGGTGGACCGGTGCTTAGGTGATAATCTTACTCGAAAAAACCTCCTACTTATGATTAATCCTCCCGCAAGCATCCGCAACTACGAGAAAAGTATTAAGAATAAATTCTACCCATAGCATTAAACTTTTGGATCCAATCGGTCCCTTACGGAATAGCGCATAAACTGGGGTTTAAGCTTCTGTCACTATCGCAACCCATCATCTAATTGATACTCCACAATGCATTCCCTTAGGCCCAAATATGGTGAAGTGTCATGTAGTCGACGTTCACATGACAGCACTAAGGGAATCACAACATACATACTATCAAAATATCGAACACATATGAAGTTCACATGATTACTTGCAACATGATTTCTCTCGTGACCTCAAGAACAAAAGTAACTACTCACAAATGATAATCATGCTCAAGATTAGAGGGGTATTAAATAGCATATTGGATCTGAACATATAATCTTCCACCAAATAAACCATATAGTAATCAACTACAAGATGTAATCAACACTACTAGTCACCCACAAGCACCAATCTATAGTTCCGGTAACAAGATTGACCACAAGAGATGAACTAGCGTTTGAGATGAGATGGTGCTGTTGAAGATGTTGATGGAGATTGCCCTCCCCAAGATGGGAGAGTTGTTGGTGATGATGATGACGATGATTTCTGCCTCCGGGAGGGAAGTTCCCCCGGTGGAATCTCTCCGCCGAAGGGCAAAAGTGCTCCTGCCCAATTTCCGCCTCGAGACGGCAACACTCCGTCCCAAAAGCCCTCTCCTTATTTCTTCTATGTCAAAATGACTTATATACCAGAAGATGGGCACCGGCTGTGGGCCTAGATGAGCACAGCCCACCAGGGCGCGCCTGGGCTCCCTGGCGCATCCAGGTGGGTTGTGACCACCTGGTGGGTCCCCATCTAGTAGCACTGGTACAACAATGTGCTAAACAAATGGTTTTTAACCCCTTTCTGCGAAGGCACTTGGGACCATCACCAAGTGAGTGTGGGTGATAGGGGGTCCTTCCCACACGACCTAGAAATCGTCGGGGATAGGCCCTCCTGGGACCCAGGATGGGGCCGTGTGCGATCCGACGAGGCATTGAAACCCAATAATTTCCGTAGGTATGTACATCCCACACGGTGAATCCCAGAAATCATTTTCGTAGGTATGTACATCCCACATGGTGAATCCCAGAAATCATTTCCGTGGGTATGTACATACCACACGGTGAATCCCAAAAATCATTTCCGTAGGTATGTACATCCCACATGGCGAATCCCAGAAATCATTTCCATAGGTATGTAAATCCCACATGGTGAATTCCAAAAAATCATTTCCATAGGTATGTACATCCCACACAGTTCTTTGTGTGGAAACGTTTGTGCAGGGTGGCCTAATGCAAACAGTTCGCTGCCGGAAGTCATGTGTGATTGTTAGTTGATCGAACACGCCTACTTTCTAGAAACCATGCGGGTTGTTTGAGTTCATCGCCCACGGTGCTGTCTGAGTAACCGTTTGCAATAGAAAACCCCAATAAGCAGGGTAATTAGCCTATTATTGATAATCCATGTACTAATCAAACTGATATTTCTTATAAAACATGCCAGATATTTCATATACGTATAAAAGCAACCCGAATTTCATAGTCGAATTACATCAGATAGCTTCGGCACTCAGTTATGCCATTACACAACAGCACCAAGTTTCACACGCAGCATCAAAAACCTTTGGAAAGTAGCATCATACACGCTAAATAGATAGATGAATCTCATCTGGGAAACTGCAGAAGCGGAAGGCAAATATTGAGCCTTCAGTGATGTTGAATGTCCTTGCAACTTTAGGCTAGTGGCTATGGATAATTGCCCGCCCAACCTTCGTCCTCTTCAGCAAGACTTCAATATTGTATCATGGGTGTTGAATGAATACCTTCCACGCCTCTTGACCATGAAGGTGGTTTGAGAGGTAACCATCGGTGAACTGCTTTGAAAAGTACTGAAAACAAAGCTATGCATAAATCGTTGTTGTAAATTTTGAAATGGCGCAAGGGGTAAAAACAAGGTAAAAGAGTTGGTGCCATCCTATAGTTGACTGATGTCTTCTTCATTGTGCAAACAAAGGTCTTGCTGTTATTCGTCGCAAGTTTCTTCATCCTAACAATCTTTCTGAGTTTCTTGACTTGACTGATATTCATGGACATCTCATTTCCCCATATGAAAAATGGGTCGAAGAGTGGGTCTAAGCCTCTGACAGCAGGACCTACATGTGCAAGACCAAATTGTAAGAAACCTAAATATTAGAATGATTCCTGCAACAGCACAATAATGTGCTATTAGCCAATGGACCCTTATTGAATAAACCTCGATGGTAAACCGTAGTGTCTCCCATTGTTTCCCTGCAACACACATAAGGAAGATCTTGATCAGGTTAACTGAGAGTTGCCACACTATCAGTAGAATATGTATTGAGTACAACCAAATTAGATTGGTGTCACATGCATAACAATACAAAATTGTACCCACAGCAAATGAAAATCAAATTGCAGAACTGAACCAAACAGTTAAATGGACAGCAGACCAAATGAACCAAAATAGTCAATTAAGCACGCATGTCAGCCATAGCGACCTCGTTCGCGCATGCGGCCATGCTACTCTGCTCCACGTTATACTGCGTGTAAAATGTTTGTGGGCGGCACTTAATTGGAGGAGGGGGGCAGTGATTTTGGTGGAAGGTGTCGCTCCGTTAGTCGGGGCATGTGGGACAGGAAAGGAGGAGGATGGTGTGTGTGGGGTGTGGATTACCTGACCATATCGACGAGGCTGCACAGCAAGAAGAAGGGTCGGTGGCGAGGAGGCCGCACAACAAGAAGAAGGGTTGCTAGCGACTAGGTGGCGCTGCAAGAAGAAGGGTAGCCGGCGAGGAGGCGGCGCTGCAAGAAGAAGGGTCGCCGGCGAGGAGGCTGAGCTGCCAGTAAGCAGCAGTGAAGGTTTGAACTTGGAAAGCAAGGAGGAACAGTGGAAATGTGGCTTTTTGTAGGAGGGAGGGGTGGGGAGGTAGATTCTGTGGTGGCAAATTTTTTTCGCTCGGTGCCGCGAGAAACTAGCACGCAAGTGTGGTTCAAGTGGGGGCGGTGCACTGTAGATGATGAAGCTTCCTGAGTAAGTCAGACAAGACAGTGCACCAAGATATTTTATATCGCATCCCACATGATTCTTTCTAGTAAACTGTTGGTGGTATACCTGATTTTTTCATTATGTTTTGAAAGAAAAAATGGTGTTACGGAGAACGTACAGTGAACATGCAACTAGTACATGAGTGTCGTGTTTAAATTTGGAATTATTCCGGGTTCGTTTGGCATTTTTATGCATTAGTTGAGTTTCTGGGCATTTAATGTGCATAATTCAAATTTGAACTACAAGCACATGCTCCAATGCACCAAAGTTTGCTGAAAAATCACATGTGTGTCTTTGGGTGAATTTATAGGTCCCATGCAAGAAATGGGAATAAAATTCAAACATCTGGCTGTCGTGGCTCGTCCGGAATGATTGAGAAACTTGTTTTTTTAATTCCTGTAAATCCAAAACACGGCTGAAAATCATGAAACTTGGCATGGTGTCATGACATGGCACCAACATGCTGCAGTAAATGTTTTGGCCGAATTGGGACAAGTTTTGGTGTAAGCTTCTTGCAAACCGGAGCTTCCCTCAAGAAGGCTCCTGGCTTCGAGAGGGAACGTGTCACTTCCGTGTGCGAAATGACATAAGTACACTGCCTTCTCCCGCCTTAATTTTTTTACATGGGTAGATTAGACCTAATAGAAGTATCGTGCTAAAATTTGGAATTATTCCATGTTCGTTTGGCCTTTTTTATAGATTAATTGAGTTTTTGGGCATTTAATGTGCATCATTCAAATTTGAACTACAAGCACCGGCTCCAGTGCACCAAAGTTGTTTGAAAAATCACATGTGTGTCCTTGGGTAAATTTCTAGGTCCCATGCAAGAGATGGGAGTGAAATTCAAACATCTGGGCGTCGTGGATCGGCCGGAAAGATTGAGAAACTTGGTTTTTTAATTCCTATAATTCCAAAACACGCCTGAAAATCAAGAAACTTGGCATGGTGTCATGACATGGCACCAACATGCTGCAGTAATTCTTTTGGCCGAGTTGGGACAAGCTTTGGTGTAGGCTTCTTGCAAATCGGAGCTTCCCTCAAGAAGGCTCGTGGTTCCGAGAGGGAACGTGTCACCTCCATGTGCGAAACGACATACGTACACTGCCTTCTCCCGCCTTAATTTTTTTACACAGCCATATTAGACCAAATAGAACTACCGTGCTAAATTTTGGAATTATTCCGGGCTCGTTTCGCCTTTTTATACATTAATTGAGTTTATGGGCATTTAATGTGCATAATTCAAATTTGAACTGCAAGCACAGGCTCCAGTGCACCAAAGTTGTTTGACAAATCACATGTGTGTCCTTGGGTGAATTTCTAGGTCCCATGCAAGAGATGGGAGTGAAATTCAAACATCTGGGCGTCGTGGCTCGGCCGAAAAGATTGAGAAAGTTTGTTTTTTAATTCTTGTAATCCCAAAACACGCTTGAAAATCATGAAACTTGGCATGGTCTCATGACATGGCACCAACATGTCGCGGTAATTTTTTCGGCCGGATTGGGACAAGCTTTGGTGTAGGCTTCTTGCAAATCGGAGTTTCCCTCAAGAAGACTCGTGGTTCTGAGAGGGAATGTGTCACCTCCGTGTGCGAAACGACATACATACACTGCCTTCTCCCGCCTTAATTTTTTTACATAGCCAGATAAGACCAAATAGAAGTATCGTGCTAAATTTTGGAATTATTCAGGGCTCGTTTCGCCTTTTTATACATTAATTGAGTTTCTAGGCATTTAATGTGCATAATTCAAATTTGAAGTGCAAGCACAGGCTCCAGTGCACTAAAGTTGTTTTAAAAATCACATGTGTGTACTTGGGTGAATTTCTAGGTCCCATGCAAGAGATGGGAGTGAAATTCAGACATCTAGGCATCGTGGCTCGGCTGGAAAGATTGATAAGCTTGGTTTTTTAATTCCTGTAATTCCAAAACACGCCTGAAAATCATGAAACTTGGCATGGTCTCATGACATGGCACCAACATGCTGCGGCAATTGTTTTGGACGGATTTGGACAAGCTTTGTTGTAAGCTTCTTCAAACCGGAGCTTCCCTCAAGAAGGCTCGTAGTTCCGAGAGGGAACGTGTCACCTCCATGTGCGAAACGACATACGTACACTGCCTTCTCCCACCCTAATTATTTTACATAGCCAGATTAGACCAAATAGAAGTACCGTGCTAAATTTTGGAATTATTCTGGGCTTGTTTTGCTTTTTTTATACATTAATTGAGTTTTTGGGCATTTAATGTGCATAATTCAAATTTGAACTACAAGCACAGGCTCCAGTGCACTAAAGTTGTTTGAAAAATCACATGTGTGTCCTTGGGTGAATTTCTAGGTCCCATGCAAGAGATGGGAGTGAAATTCAAACATCTGGGCATCGTGGATCGGCCGGAAAGATTGAGAAACTTGGTTTTTTAATTCCTGTAATTCCAAAACACGCCTGAAAATCATGAAACTTGGCATGGTGTCATGACATGGCACCAACGGTAATTTTTTTGGCCGGATTGGGACAAGATTTGGTGTAAGCTTCTTGCAAACCGGAGCTTCCCTCAAGAAGGCTCGTGGTTCCGAGAGGGAACGTGTCACCTCCGTGTGCGAAACGACATACATACACTGTTGTATCCCGCCTTAATTTTTTTACACGGCCAAATTAGACCAAATAGAAGTACCATGCTAAATTTTGGAATTACTCCTGGCTTGTTTCGCTTTTTTGATACATTAATTGAGTTTCTGGGCATTTAATGTGCATAATTCAAATTTGACCTACAAGCACAGGCTCCAGTGCACCAAAGTTGTTTGAAAAATCACATGTGTGTCCTTGGGTGAATTTCTAGGTCCCATTCAAGAGATGGGAGTGAAATTCAAACATCTGGGCATCGTGGCTCGGCTGGAAAGATTGAGAAACTTGTTTTTTTTAATTCCTGCAATTCTAGAACACGCCTGAAATCATGAAACTTGGCATGGTGTCATGACATGGCACCAACAGGCTGTGGTAAATTCTTTGGCCGAATTGGGACAAGCTTTGGTGTAAGCTTCATGCAAACTGGAGCTTCCCTCAAGAAGGCTTGTGGTTCCGAGAGGGAACGTGTCACCTCCGTGTGCGAAATGACATACGTACACTGCCTTCTCCCGCCTTAATTTTTTTACACATCCAGATTACACCAAATAGAAGTACCATGCTAAATTTTGTAATTATTCTGGGCTCGTTTTGTCTTTTTTACATTAATTGAGTTTGGGGGCATTTAATGTGCATAATTCAAATTTGAACTACAAGCACAGGCACCAGTGCACCAAAGTTGTTTGAAAAATCACATGTGTGTCCTTGGGTGAATTTCTAGGTCCCATGGAAGAGATGGGAGTGAAATTCAAACATCTGGGCGTCGTGGATCGGCCGGAAAGATTGAGAAACTTGGTTTCTTAATTCATGTAATTCCAAAACACGCCTAAAAATCATGAAACTTGGCATGGTGTCATGACATGGCACCAACATGTTGCGGTAATTTTATTGGCCGGATTGGGACAAGCTTTGTTGTAAGCTTCTTGCAAACCGGAGCTTCCCTCAAGAAGGCTCGTGGTTCCGAGAGGGAATGTGTCACCTCCGTGTGCGAAACGACTACGTACACTGCCTTATCCCGCCTTAATTTTTTTACACAGCCAGATTAGACCAAATAGAAGTACCGTGCTAAATTTTGGAATTATTCCGGGCTTGTTTCGCCTTTTTGATACATTAATTGAGTTTCTGGGCATTTAATGTGCATAATTTAAATTTGAACTACAAGCACAGGCTCCAGTGCACCAAAGTTGTTTGAAAAATCACATGTGTGTCCTTGGGTGAATTTCTAGGTCCCATGCAAGAGATGGGAGTGAAATTCAAACATCTGGGCATCGTGGCTCAGCTGGAAAGATTGAGAAACTTGGTTTTTTAATTCCTGTAATTCTAAAACATGCCTGAAATCATGAAACTTGGCATGGTGTCATGACATGGCACCAACATGCTGCGGTAATTTTTTTTGGCCGAATTGGGACAAGCTTTGGTGTAAGCTTCTTGCAAACTAGAGCTTCCCTCAAGAAGGCTTGTGGTTCCAAGAGGGAACGTGTCACCTCCGTGTGCGAAATGACATATGTACACTGCCTTCTCCCAGCTTATTTTTTTACACAGCCAGATTAGACCAAATAGAAGTACTGTGCTAAATTTTGTAATTATTTCGGGTTCGTTTTGCCTTTTTATACATTAGTTGAGTTTTTGGGCATTTAATGTGCATAATTCAAATTTGAACTACAAGCACATGCTCCAGTGCACCAAAGTTGTATGAAAAATCACATGTGTGTCCTTGGGTGAATTTCTAGGTCCCATGCATGAGATGGGAGTGAAATTCAAACATCTGGGCGTCGTGGCTCGGCCGGAAAGATTGAGAAACTTGGTTTTTTAATTCCTGTAATTCCAAAACACGCTTGAAATCATGAAACTTGGCATGGTGTCATGACATGGAACCAACATGTTGTGGTTATTTTTCTGTCCGATTTGCGAAGGCGCACACATTAACAATCAACAAAGTCATTTTGGAACAAGTGCTGTCACGTTACAAATTGGAAACACAAGTATTATTGAAACCGTGGGCGTTCGACTTACCAATTACATGTGG
Organism: Triticum urartu; assembly: GCF_056163025.1. NCBI lineage: Eukaryota > Viridiplantae > Streptophyta > Magnoliopsida > Poales > Poaceae > Triticum > Triticum urartu. Next base: position 272,425,536 of record NC_141878.1, on the reverse strand, counting down.
CCACGCGTCCCCTTTTTTTATTGGCTAGGAGGTGCCGTGCTGGGCAGCTATCTGAGTACGGGAGGCGTGCGATCAGACCCCTGCGCATGCTCATCGGGAGGAGAGCCCTTTTGACCGCTACCCGCCACGCACCTCCCTCCCAACGTCTCCATTAATGATGAATATAAGGACGATGACATTGGATAATAATTGTCTTACATTTTATAAACATAATTAAAAAAAGCCACATGCGGCAATGCCCGATATACACAAGGGCAAAACTAGAAGGAAGACAACTAGTCTCCGCGGCGGGCGGCGACGAGCTCTTTCTTGTTCTCAAGATGCTGGTTGAGAGCATCCACAGATTCCTCCACCAGCCTTCTGCGCTCGATGCGCAGCATGGCATTCTCCTCCATAAGTTTCTCGACGATGACGCCGGTCCTCTTCAACAAGGCAGTGGTCTGCTCCTGCTGCTCCGCACTTCCGATGATCTTCGCCCTCAGCAGGTCGCGCTCAGCCCGGAGCTTCGCATTGCTCTCATTTAGTTGCCAGATGACGTTGGTAGACTGTTCAAACAAGGCTTGCAGGTCATCCTGCAACCTCGCCCACCTGGAGATCTGATCCATCTGCCTAAGGACGTGGGCACGCATGCGCCTGTAAGAGTCCTTGCCTTCCCGCAAGGCATTTTCCCAGGCTGCCACGGCGCGGGAGGACATCTCTGCCACATTCGCGGCGCGGCGGGACATCTCTTTTGCTTCCGCGGCACGGCCGGACCAGTCTGCTGCTTCTACGGTGCGGCGGGTCCTCCGTGCTGCATCGGCGGCACGGCGGGACCTCTCTGCTGCTACGGCCGTGCGGCGGGACATGTTGGCTGCTTTCGCGGTGAGGCGGGACATCTCTCGTGCTCCCGCTTCCAGGCTTGCATCTCCCTGGTGGCAATCTCTTGACCCAGAACTCACGCTGGCCATGGCGGACGCAAGGGAACGATGATGAATGACTTGTTTGTTTTTGACTTTTTGTGGAAGAGGAGTTGAGGAGGAATGTGCAGTCATCTTGGAGTAGTAGTATTTATAACCGCGTAGTAATACGCTCCTAAGTGGGAAACCGTTTAGGTTTTGATCGGTGTGAACATGTTTGCAATTTGGAATGTGATGGTACGCGGCCTCCCTGTTCTTCTAAAAAAAATTGTGACGGGATGCATGCTCAAAATTTACTAACGGTTATAAGTGCGGCACTATTCTCGGAAGGCATAACGTGGGCATGTACGCCTTCTCGGCCGCGTACGTGGCGTTTGCATCATAGGGTGCACTGCAATAGGCAATGTCAGCACCATCGCACATGGTTCTTTTAATTAGAATGTGTGTGCCCGTCTAGCGTACACACGTTGATCTATCTAACTGTTTCAGTTTGTTGTGGCTAACCGCAAAGAGTTCATCCATGTGAAGTGTATGCCATCAATCGCAGACACTTTGATCTGGCTGACCCGTTTCTGTTCTGTTGCCTAATCACAAATAGTTAATCCTTCTAAAGAGTATGCCCTCAATCACACACACCTTGATCTGGTTGACCGTTTCTTTTATGTTGCCTAATCACAAACAGTTCATCCGAGTGCACCGTATGATGTGTATCGCACACACCTTCATCTGGCTGCCCGTTTCTTTTGTTCCTCCTCATCGCAAAAAGTTAGTTGAGCTGAACCGTATGCCCTTCATCGCACACACAACTAAAACCTGAACCGTGTTTGATGCATCCGTCATCCCAAACGTTTAGTACAATTCTGCCGGTTTTCATACAACACCGTTTGCGATTATTGCATCGCACACAGTTTCTCGAAGGGTCTCTGATCGTAGTGTCGCGTTAGCAGCATCCTACAGTAGTGTAGTTATTTGCTCCAATATTCTTCTTTTATTTGATAAAAAATCTCCGTGAAGTTTCAGCTTGTTTGGATTTGTGCAGAATAGGTGGCCTGACGTAGCTTTTCCAGGTCCAGATTTCCAGCTGCTGGAATTCTCCCTCTTTGTGTATACCTTGCATATTATGAGAGAAAATGCATTAGAATTACTCCAAAAATCATTATTATGGATAAAAACATCATAAATAATATTAAGAAAACATGATGCAAAATGGACGTATCAACTCCCCCAAGTTTAGACCTCGCTTGTCCTCAAGCGAAAACCGAAATCAAAAAACATGTCCACATGCTTAGAGAGGTGTCGATAAAAAAGAAATACGGAGATAGAAGCATCATGTTCATTATTATAACAGCAACAGATTTAAACATAAAACTTTCATCATAGAACTTTTATCATAGACTTCTGATGAATAAGTGATAGTTCATCACACTATTGAAGTATAAAGAAAAAACTCTATTAGAAACCGACAAACTATGTTCTAGTCAACTTTGCAACTACAATTCACCATCTTTTCAGGAAGGTTCACATATCGGAGCCTTTAGGAAAGTCCACATACTCAACCGTCATATAGTCTTCTATGATTGCTAACACTCACCGCGTGCACATGAGCAAAACATTTCAACTGGACACACAGAAAGATAGGGGCTTATAGTTTCGCCTCCCAACGTATTCGCCTCAAGGGTGATGTCAACAATAATAACTCATGCTATCTATATTCAAGTAGACATATGTGCCTAGATGTTTCCTCACCACATGATGCTTGCCAAAGGAGAAAAATAAAAAGTAATAAAAGGAAAACTTTGAATCTTTGCATAAAAGTAAATACATAAAAGTAAAAGATAGGCCCTTCACAGAGGGAGGCAGAGGTTGCCATGCGCTTATTTGTTTGTATGCTCAACCCCTTAGTACAAAAGAACGTCACATTGCATTGTCCCTTGTGATAACAACCTTTATTATGCAGTTTGTCGCTTTTATTCTTCACCATCACAAGTTCGTGCAACGCTCAATTTTCTCTTACACTAAATGATCTCACACTTTTAGAAGAAATTTTTTATTGCCTTCTTGCACCGACGACAACTTACTTGAGGGATCTTGCTCAATCCCTAGGTAGGTATGGTGGACACTTGAAAATAAGATTTGGGTTTAAGGGTTTTTGGATGCACAGGTAGTATCTCTACTTAGTGCAGAATTTTCGGCTAGCAAAGATAGGGGCAAGCACCACATGTTAAAGGATCCATGACAATATGACTTCTATGGGAATATAAACAAACATAAACCATTAAGTTGTCTTCCTTGTCCAACTTCAACAATTTTGGCATATAATATTTTGATGATGGCTCACAATCGCAAAAGATTTCTAGGATAGTATATTTATATGTGAATCTTCTCTTCCCTTATTAATTCATTCATGAGTTGCATCATTGACTAATGCTATGTTTGTCAATCTCTAATAAAATTTTCTACTTATACTTTTCCTTATGTGGTGTCATCACCTACCATAAGATTAGTATATGGTATTTTTGATTTATTTCCTTTCTTTTATTTATTTCCTTTCTCGTTTACTTTTATTTGCAACATGAAAGTAAAGAAAAAAACTCTAACTATATTATATATCTTGCACACGATTACAAGGATAGATCACTAATAAAACTCTCAAAAAGAAAGGATCGAACTAAACTTTTATTCATCTAAAGCAAAATATCGAACTAAAATAAGTAAAGGCAAAAAGATAGTGGGATGATACGATACCGGGGCACCTCCCCCAAGCTTGGCGAAAGCCAAGGGGAGTGCCCATGCCCAATACTCAATTCTCCTTTGGTGATGAAGAAGAAGGTGGTGGTGAAGATGGTAATTGTGCCTTCAACTTTTTCATATTGTAGTTGAGGAGAGAAATTTTCTCCTTTAAATCATCAACTTCCAGCTCCAGCTTCAAGATCTTGTCACATAAATCCCCTTTGCTTTTCTGCCGAAAACGAAAAGGAATAGATTGATTTTTAGACCAACTAGCTCTCTTAGGGATACTTGACTTCTTGAGTTCCACGTGCATATCCCCAGGTTGAGGTAGAGGAACATCCTCCTCCTCCGAGCTTGAATCATCGATCCTCATCAAGTGAGCATCCTCCTCGTCATCTGTAATTCGACCATAAGGAGATAGGTCCCCATAGGTCTTTGGGTTAGCAATGAGATGTGAGACATAGCTCTCTCCGCCAGAGTCTTGGGACGACATATTTTCAGAACTGCGCAGAAAACAACAAGAAAGAAGAATAGATGATTTCTCCACGAGACGGTGATCAAAAGGTTCGAGAAGTATATATAGACTTTTTTTTATCTTGGGGGACAAGCAAACGGAAGAAAAACGGGGTCCGGAAGGTGTCCCAGGTGGGCACAACCCACCTGGGCGCACCAGGCTTGCCTGGCGCGCCCTGGTGTCTTGTGCCCACCAGTGTACGCTTCCCGGTAGTTTCTTATTTTCCTATTTTTCTAAATATTCCAAAACTGACAAAAAATATTTTTGCGGATTTTTCGGAGTCCGTTTACTTACCGTATCATGTACCTCCTTATTTTCACGATTCTGGAGTGTTCCGGAAGGTCTCTTTTATGTGTTCTTCCAGTGTCATAGTTTGGATAATATTACTTTCAACATTAATGGGCCTACCTGAGATATAATGTTTTATTCGTTGCCCATTGACAACCTTCGGGTTAGTACATTCGGCATTATTTATTTTGATGGCTCCAGACCAATAAACCACCTCGGTAACATAGGGGCCTTCCCATTTTGAGAGGAGTTTTACTGCAAAGAATCTGAAACGAGAGTTTTAAAAAGGAACATATTCTCCGACCTTAAACTCACACTTTTGGATTCTTTTGTCATGCCATCTTTTAACTTTTTCTTTGAATAATTTTGCATTTTCATAAGCTTGGGTTCTCCATTCATCTAATGAGCTAATATCAAATAACCTCTTTTCACCAGCAAGTTTGAAATCATAATTGAGCTCTTTGATGGCCCAATATGCTTTATGTTCTAACTCAAGAGGCAAATGACAAGCTTTTCCATAAACCATTTCATAAGGAGACATACCTATAGGATTTTATATGTTGTTCTATAATCCCAAAGCGCGTCATCTTATTTCTTAGACCAATTCTTCTTGGACCTATTGACAGTCTTTTGCAAAATTAATTTTATTTCTCTATAGCTCAGTTCAACTTGACCACTAGACTGAGGATGATAAGTTGATGCCATTTGGCAAGCATTTTATGGAAAGCATCATGAATAAAGTGTGAACCACCATCAGTCATTAAATATCAAGGGACTCCAAACCTTGGGAAAATAACTTCCTTAAGCATTTTAATAGAGGTGTTGTGATCATCACTACTAGTTGGAATAGCTTCTACCCATTTAGTAACATAATCAACAACAACCAAAATATGTGTATACCCATTAGAGGAAGGAAAAGGTCCCATGTAATCAAATCCCCAAACATCAAATGGTTCAACAACAAGTGAATAATTCATAGGCATTTCTTGACACCTACCGATATTACCTATTCTTTGACATTCATCACAAGATAAGACAAACTTACGGGCATCCTTGAAGAGAGTAGGCCAATAAAATCTAGATTGCAATACCTTGTGAGCAGTTCTATCTCCAACATGATGCCCTCCATAAGCTTCGGAGTGACATTTCTGTAAGATTTGTCCATGTTCATTCTCAGGTACACAACGTCTAATAATACCATCTACTCCTTCTTTATAAAGATGTGGGTCATCCCAAAAGTAATGTCTTAAATCATAGAAGAATTTTTTCTTTTGTTGATAAGTAAATATAGGTGGTAAATAATTAGCAACAATGTAATTAGCATAATCAGCATACCAAGGAGTATTATGAGCAACATTTATTGCAGCTAACCGCTCATCAGGAAAACTATCATCAATAGGTAGTGGGTCATCAGGCACATTTTCAAGCTAGATAGATTATCATCTACAGGGTTCTGAGTTCCTTTTCTATCAATGATATGTAAATCAAATTCTTGTAACAAGAGAACCCATCAAATAAGTCTAGGTTTAGCATCTTTCTTTTCCATAAGATATTTAATAGCAGCATGATCGGTGTGAACAATTACTTTGGAATCAACAATATAAGGTGTAAATTTATCAGAAGCAAACACCACTGCTAAGAATTCTTTTTCAGTAGTAGCATAGTTTCGTTGAGCACTGTCTAGAGTTTTACTAGCATAATGAATAACATTTAGTTTCTTATCAACTCTTTGTCCTAGAACAACACCAATAGCATAATCACTAGCATCACAACTGGTGCGCGTCGGTCCTAAACAAATGGTTTTTAACCCCTTTCCGAGACGGCATTTGGAACCGTCACCAAGTGAGTGAGTGCGATAGGGTGCCCTTCGCACACGACCCAGAAATCGTCAGGGATAGGCCCTCCTGGGACCCAAGCTGGGGCCGTGTGCGATCGGGCGAGGCATCGAAACCCAATCATTTTGTAGGTATGTACATCCCACACGGTAATCCGAGAAAATCATTTCCATAGGTATGTACATCCCACATGGTGAATCCCAGAAAAACATTTCCATTCGTATGTATATCACACACAGTCAATCCAAGGAATTTCCGTTCTTATGTACATCCCACACAGTCAATCCAGGGAAAACGTTTCCGTTCGGACGTACATCCCACACAGTTTTATGTGTAGGCTCGTGTGTGAAAGGTGTAACTATCACACATGGTTTTCCATGGTTAACTGTTTGCTTTTATCAACTATATCACACATGATTTGATGAAGAAAACTGTGTGGCATTGGGCTATCCATCGCAAGCACTTTTTCTGCTAGAACCATCTGCAAAGGTCCATGACACATTTAGCAGGTTTATTAGTTTACAATTAATAATTCCAGTATTACGCAAATTCACATTTCATATCGAACAACTGTTTGCCAATTTCATATCAGGCACATAAAATATATTATAACATCACAGTACGGTAGCTACATGAAAACAACACAGTACACCATATATAGTTCAACTTCATAAGAAAAATATATTCATTTACCTAATCAAGATCATCCAGGCTCGTCTTATCCACCTCTGCTTCCAGTTCAGTAAGAACCCGTTTTGCATGGGCCAACTAGGAAAGTGCCTCCTCCTTCGCCAACACCATCTTAGCAAAGTCTGATTTAAAAAAATCTGAGCTCATTCTCCACCTTCAACTTTTTATCCCGCATCTTGAAATATGCTTCAGCGTTGACAACACTTTCTTAAGCCTACGTGTGTTCTCTTCATCATACATGCTCCAGACCTCCGCTAGGCACATCTTCAAAGACTGTGGCCACTCTTGATCAACCCACTCCAAGTAAGAACACTTCCATTCATCCTATAATATTTAAAACTAGATCAATAACAATTATAGGGGAAATGGGTTTATAGCAACATAGAAAATCACCAATGCTTATTTTGAAAAACTAAAGAAATATGTTAATTATGACATATCTTCTCAAAAAGATCAATGTGCAAATGAAATAATTGGTACTGAGACAACAACCAAATTCTAGAACATCAGAAGCTATAATTAACTACAACGACGCTACAAGTTCTTACTCATGTACAATAAATAACAAATTGAAAATTTTATGAGGAAGGTAAATATAACTGCAACAACATAGCGACAGTATTTGGATGACAACAAATTGATACTAACAGGTGTTTACATGCAAAATTTAGTAAGATAGAACTAATAGCACTAAGGCCGTACACAATGTATGCCAAAACTGGGGTAAAGACAACTATTTCTACATCTCGCACCGGTGCCCTGCACTGGCGAGCCGATGCAGCGGAAAAAAATCAGGCACCCGGACTCCAGAGCATGTAGTTGCTCCGATGCCCAGTTCCTTCGTGCCATAAAGATTTAGTATTTTACTGCTTGGCTGCTCGGATGTGTTAACCAAAGTTGGCTGCACAAACTTCTGAAGTGGTGCCAAATAATTTTCTAATGGCACCGGTGATGAGATGGCAACAATTTAAGATACTAGGTACAAACTGTGACATTGTCTTAGGATGCGTTTGGTTGAAGGTGTGGTATGAATGAGTTGGGACCGTGACAATGTCTGAATCACATCTAACAAATGATTTGTAACAACGAAAGAGGGTCTAACCTTCTCTGCACATGCCAGAAACTTCCTCCCACTATCCACAGAATCAAACAAACACCTTCACGCATGGAGATTGATGGTCACAACGAGCAGATAGATCTTCAGCCATCCCACTCCATTCATTGCCACTGATGGTGTTAGGGAGCTACAAGAGGAAGAAATGAATCAAATCGACCACCGGGTAAAAATCCTTCATTCCAAGTCATAGCCCGAGAGAGAGAAGAGAGGCATACCCGAGTGGTGAAGGAGTAGTCTGATACGTCTCCAACGTATCTATAACTTTGATTGTTCCATGCCATTATATTATCTGTTTGGATGTTTATGGGCTTTATTATGCACTTTTATATTATTTTTGGGACTAACCTATTAACCGAAGGCCCAATGCAAATTGCTGTTTTTTTTTGCCTATTTCAGTGTTTCGTAGAAAAGGAATATCAAACGGAATGAAACCTTCGCGAGGATCTTTTTTTGGAACGAACGCAATCCAGGAGACTTGGAGTGGACGTCAAGGACGCAGCGAGGCGGCCACGAGGTAGGGCGGCGTGCCCAGAGGGCCAGGCGCGCCCCCGACCCTAGTGGGCCCCTCGCAGCTCCACCGACCTACTTCTTTCGCCTATATATACTCTTATACCCTGAAAACATCCAGGGGAGCCACGAAACCACTTTTCCACTGCCGCAACCTTCTGTACCCGTGAGATCCAATCTGGGGACCTTTTCCGGCGATGTGCCGGAGGGGGATTCGATCACGGAGGGCTTCTACATCAACACCATAGCCTCTCCGATGATGTGTGAGTAGTTTACCACAGACCTTCGGGTCCATAGTTATTAGCTAGATGGCTTCTCTCTCTTTGGATCTCAATACAAAGTTCTCCTCGATGTTCTTGGAGATCTATTCGATGTAATTCTTTTTGCGTTGTGTTTGCCAAGATCATATGAATTGTGGGTTTATGATTAAGATTATCTATGAACAATATTTGATTCTTCTCTGAATTCTTATATGCATGATTTGATATCTTTGCAAGTCTCTTCGAATTATCAATTTGGTTTGGCCTACTAGATTGATCTTACTTGCAATGGGAGAAGTGCTTAGCTTTAGGTTCAATCTTGCGGTGTCCTTTCCCTGTGACAGTAGGGGAGCAAGGCACGTATTTTATTGTTTCCATCGAGGATAAAAAGATGGGGTTTATATCATATTGCTTGAGTTTATCCCTCTACATCATCTCATCTTGACTAATGCGTTACTCTGTTCTGGTGAACTTAATACTCTAGATGCATGCTGTATAGCATTCGATGTGTGGAGTAATAGTAGTAGATGCAGAATCGTTTTGGTCTACTTGACACGGACATGATGCCTATGTTCATGATCATGCCTAGATATCATCATAACTATGCGTTTTTATATCAATTGCTCGATAGTAATTTGTTCAGTCACCGTAATATATGCTATCTTGAGAGAAGCCACTAGTGAAACCTATGGCCCCTGGGACTACTTTACATCATATTAGTTTACTATTTATTTTGCAATCTTTACTTTTCAATCTATACAACAAAATACCAAAAATATTTATCTTATTATCTCTATAAGATCTCACTTTCGTAAGTGACCGTGAAGGGATTGACAACCCCTTTATCACGTTGGTTGCGAGGTTCTTGTTTGTTTGTGCAGGTACTAGGTGACTTGCGTGTAGTCTCCTACTAGATTGATACCTTGGTTCCCAAAAACTGAGGGAAATACTTATGCTACTTTGCTGCATCACCCTTTCCTCTTCAAGGGAAAACCAACAGATGCTCAAGAGGTAGCAAGAAGGATTTCTGGCGCCGTTGCCGGGGAGATCTACGCCAAGTCAAGACATACCAAGTACCCATCACAAACTCTTATCCCTCACATTACATTATTTGCCATTCGCCTCTCGTTTTCCTCTCCCCCACTTCACCCTTGCCGTTTTATTTGCCTCTTTTCCGTTTGCCCTGTTTTCCGTTCGTCTCTTTTCGCTTGCCTCTTGTGTGATTGTTTGTTGGATTGATTGTTTGTCACGATGGCTCAAGATAATACTAAATTATGTGACTTTTCCAATACCAACAATAATGATTTTATTAGCACTCCGATTGCTCCTCTTACCGATGCTGCTACCCTTCTAAACAGCTTTGTTGTTTTATGTGATATGCAAAAGAAGAAAGATGTGGATATTGATATTGTTAAATTGAATCTATTTCCATTTTCACTTAGAGATCGTGCTAAAACTTGGTTCTCTTCTTTGCCTAAAAATAGTATTGATTCATGGAATAAGTGCAAAGATGCTTTTATCTCCAAGTATTTCCCTCCTGCTAAGATCATCTCTCTTAGAAACGATATTATGAACTTTAAGCAACTTGATCATGAGCATGTTGCACAATCTTGGGAGAGGATGAAATTAATGATACGTAATTGCCCTACACATGGTTTGAATTTATGGATGATTATACAGAATTTTTATGCTGGATTGAATTTTGCTTCTAGAAATCTTTTAGATTCGGTCGCGGGAGGCTCTTTTATGGAAATCACTTTGGGAGAAGCTACTAAACTCCTTGATAATATTATGGTTAATTATTCTCAATGGCACACCGAAAGATCTACTAACAAAAAAGTTCATGTGATAGAAGAGGTTAATGTTTTGAGTGGAAAGATGGATGAACTTATGAAATTGTTTGCTAATAAGAGTGCTTCTTCTGATCCTAATTATATGCCTTTGTCCACTTTGATTGAGAATAATAATGATCTATAGATGTGAATTTTGTTGGTAGGAACAATTTTGGTAACAACGCGTATAGAGGAAATTTCAATTCTAGGCCGTTTCCTAGTAATTCCTCTAATAATTATGGCAATTCCTACAACAACTCTTATGGAAATTAAGATGCCCTCTGATTTTGTGACTAGTGTTAAAGAATTTATGAATTCGAAGAAGAGTTTCAATGCTTTGCTTGAAGAAAAATTGCTTAAGATTGATGAGTTTGCTAGGAACGTGGATAGAATTTCTCTTGGTGTTGATTCTTTGAAACTTAGATCTATTCCACCTAAGCATGATATCAATGAGCCTCTCAAAGCCATGAGAATTTCCATTGATGAGTGCAAATAAAGAACCGCTAGGACGTGTGCTAAAAAGGATTGCTTTGTGAGGGCATGTTCTTCTAGTTTTCATGATAATAATGATGATGATCTAAAAGTGATTGGTGTGTCTCCTATTAAATCTTTGTTTGCCAATATGAATCTTAATAAAGACGGGACTGGAGATGAGTCAACTTTAGTTACAAGGCGTCCCAATGATTCGGAGTTTTTAGATCTTGATGCAAAAATTGGTAAAAGTGGGATTGAAGAGGTCAAAACTTTACATAGCAATGAACCCACTATTTTGGATTTCAAGGAATTTAATTATGATAATTGCTCTTTGATAGATTGTATTTCCTTGTTGCAATCCGTGCTAAATTCTCCTCATGCTTATGATCAAAACAAAGCTTTTACTAAACATATCGTTGATGCTTTAATGCAATCCCATAAAGAAAAGCTTTAACTAGAAGTTTCTATTCCTAGAAAACTTTATGATGAGTGGGAACCTACTATTAAAATTAATATTAAAGATTATGAATGCTATGCTTTATGTGATTTGGGTGCTAGTGTTTCCATGATTCCAAAAACTTTGTGTGATGTGTTAGGTTTCCGTGAATTTGATGATTGTTCTTTAAATTTGCATCTCGCGGATTCCACTATTAAGAAACCTATGGGAAGGATTAATGATGTTCTTATTGTTGCAAATAGGAATTATGTGCCCGTAGATTTCATTGTTCTTGATATAGATTTTAATCCTACATGTCCTATTATTCTTGGTAGACCTTTCCTTAGAACGATTGGTGCAACTATTGACATGAAAGAAGGAAATATTAGATTCCAATTTCCATTAAGGAAAGGCATGGAACACGTTCCTATAAAGAAAATTAAATTACCTTATGAATCTATTATGAGAGCCACATATGGATTGCATACCAAAGATGACAATACCTAGATCTATTCTTGCTTTTATGCCTAGCTAGGGGCGTTAAACGACAGCGCTTGTTGGGAGGCAACCCAATTTTATTTTTGTTCCTTGCTTTTTATTCCTGTTTAATAATAAATAAATCATCTATACTCTGTTATGATTCTGTTTTTATGTTTTAATTAGTGTTTGTGCCAAGTAAAGCCTTTAGGATCTTCTTGGATGATTGTTATTTGATCTTGCTAAAAAAACAGAAAGTATGCGCTCACAAGAGTAATTTTCATTTTTAACCAGAGAGTGATAAAATACTGATTACAACTGCAGTAGATCAATATACAAATTATTTAGGATTTCCTAATTTCTCAGGATTGTTGGAGTTACAGAAGTATTCGAAACCTACAGATTACTACAGACTGTTCTGTTTTTGACAGATTCTGTTTTTCGTGTGTTGTTTGCTTATTTTGATGAATCTATGGCTAGTATCGGGGGGTATGAACCATAGAGAAGTTGGAATACAGTAGGTTTAACACCAATATAAATAAAGGATGAGTTTATTACAGTACCTCATGAGATTTTCTGTTGAGTTTTGTGTTGTGAAGTTTTCAAGTTTTTGGGTAAAGATTTGATGGATTTCGGAACAAGGAGTGGCAAGAGCCTATGCTTGGGGATGCCCAAGGCACCCCAAGGTAAAATTCAAGGACAACCAAAAGCCTAAGCTTGGGGATGCCCCAGAAGGAATCCCCTCTTTTGTCTTCATCTATCGGTAACTTTACTTGAGGCTATATTTTTATTCACCACATGATATGTGTTTTGCTTGGAGCGTCTTGTATGATCTGAGTCTTTGCTTTTTAGTTTACCACAATCACCCTTGCTGTACACACCTTTTGGGAGAGACACACATGAATCAGAATTTATTAGAATACTCTATGTACTTCACTTATATCTTTTGAGCTAGATAATTTTGCTCTAGTACTTCACTTATATCTTTTTAGAGCACGGTGGTGGTTTTATTTTATAGAAATTATTGATCTATCATGCTTCACTTATATTATTTTGAGAGTCTTTTAGAACAACATGGAAATTTTCTTTGGTTATGAAATTAGTCCCAATATGATAGGCATCCAAGATGGGTATAATAAAAACTTTCATATAGAGTGCATTAAATGTTATGAGAAGTTTGATTCTTGATAGTTGTTTTGAGATATAAAGGTGGTAATAATAGAGTTGTGCTAGTTGAGTAATTATGGAATTGAGAAATACTTGTGTTGAAGTTGGCAAGTCCCGCAGCATGCACGTGTGGTAAACGTTGTGTCACAAATTTGAAGCATGCGGTGTACTTTGATTGCTTTCCTTATGAGTGGCGGTCGGGGACGAGCGATGGTATTTTCCTACCAATCTATCCCCCTAGGAGCATGCGCGTAGTGCTTGGTTTTGATGACTTGTAGGTTTTTGAAATAAGTATATGAGTTCTTTATGACTAATGTTGGGTCCATGGATTATACGCACTCTCACCCTTCCATCATTGCTAGCCTCTTCGATACCGTGCATTGCCCTTTCTCACCTCGAGAGTTGGTGCAAACTTCGCCGGTGCATCCAAACCCCGTGATATGATACGCTCTATCACACATAAGCCTCCTTATATCTTCCTCAAAACAGCCACCATACCTACCTATTATGGCATTTCCATAGCCATTCCGAGATATATTGCCATGCAGCTTTCCACCGCTCCGTTTATTATGACACGCTCCATCATTGTCATATTGCCTTGCATGATCATGTAGTTGACATCATATTTGTGGCAAAGCCACGTTCATAATTCTTTCATACATGTCACTCTTGATTCATTACATATCCCGGTGAAAGTGCGTTATACCGACTAGAGGGGGGTGAATAGGCGATTTTTATGAAAGTCTTCAAAACGTGGAAGTTATGAAGACAAACGATAGAAATAAACCTATTACCATGCAGCGGAAGGTAGACTACACTAGGCAAACCATAGTCAAGTATTCAATGGAGTGAAAGCACAATGACTAATAGCAGCAATGTAGTAAGGATCAGGTAGGAAGATATTATGAAGCCAAACAGAACACACAGTCACTCAGTGAAGATAAAAGATAGTGCAATCATACAATGACTTCACAAGGACCAACATTAAGTAAAGGGAAGGAAAGGATGAAACCAGTGACACATTGAAGACAATGATTTGTTGGACCAGTTCCAGTTGCTGTGACAATTGTACGTCTGGTTAGGGCGGCTAGGTATTTAAACCTGAGGACACACAGCCCCGGACACCCAGTCCTGAACACGCAGCTCAGGACACCCAGTCCTCACCGTATTCCCCTTGAGCTAAGGTCACACAGACCTCGCCCAATCACTCTGGTAAGTCTTCAAGGTAGACTCCCAAACCTTCACAGACTTCGTTCACGGGCAATCCACAATGTCTCTTGGATGCTCAGAACGCGACGCCTAACCGGCTGGAGGATGCACAGTCCTCAAGTGTAATAAGTCTTCAGATCACACACACACAAGAAGACTTAAGTGATGCCCAATTCTCTCTGGCTCTGGTGGTTAGGGCTTTATCCTCACAAGGAATTCTCTCTCAAAGGCTTCAAGGTGGGTTGCTCTCAAAGGACAAAAGCCGTACACTAACTCTGAGCAGCCAACCATTTATGGTTGTAGGGGGTGGGCTATTTATAGCCACTAGGCAACTCGACCTGATTTGTCCGAAATGACCCTGGGTCACTGACACGTGTTCCAACGGTCAGATTTCAAACTCACACGGCAACTTTACTTGGGCTACAAGCAAAGCTGACTTGTCCGACTCTGGACAAGATTCGCTCTCATAGTCTTCACTCGAAGACATAGGTTTTGGTTAAGCATCACTTCAGTCATTCTGACTGGTTCTCTTGGACCCCACTTAACAGTATGGTGGTTACTATGACTCAATAAAGAAGAAAAAGAACCACAAAAGATCTAAGTCTTCAAGCTCCATAGGCTTCATGCGATGTCTTCTCTTGTCATAGTCTTCAATGTGAATATCTTCATATACCACCTTTGACATCAATGTCTTCATACATTTTTAGGGGTCATCTCTGGTAGTAAAACCGAATCAATGAGGGACTTCTACCTGTGTTATCCTGCAATTCTCACAAACACATTAGTCCCTCAACTAGGTTTTTCGTCAATACTCCAAAACCAACTAGGGGTGGCACTAGATGCACTTACAATCTCCCCCTTTTTGGTGATTGATGACAAACTAGTTGAAGTTTTCAACAGGGAATATAATATGTGAAATTGTAAAGGATAAGGAATTGTCTTCATAAGTTGCAAGGGCTCCCCCTGAAGATGTGCATATAAGTAATTTGCTTTTGGAATGCAAATGCACATGGCAGGTTGTGCTTGTGGAGATCCTCTTCAACTTATGATGACAATCCACTATGCATGTGAAGGTATGTGAAGATAATGACATGCATAATGGAAAATGGACGTCTGCAGAATGATCTAAGTGCGGAATTTATCGTCGCACATGCGGAATTTATCATCGCATCACAAAATGGAAAATAAGTAGTAGACAACCATCGAGTTTAAGTGTTACAACTCAAAGAACCAAATGTATCAAAACGAGAGTTGTAAACACGAAGAAAAAATATGAAGCACCCGCCCATATGGACCCGCTTGAAGACTATCAAACTCATATGCTTCTCCCCCTTTTGTCAGTAAGGACCAAAAAGGTTTGAAGACATAGAGCATCTACTCATTCCCATGAAGAGTAGGTGAAGCAGCAGGGTCATCGGTGGTGTTCGGCGGTGCAGAAGAGCTTGGAGCAGTGTCGAAGCGTGCGGAAGGAGGTGGCGGTGAAGTAGCATCGTCTTCATCCTCGATCACTCTCGCATTCACAGTTGCAGCAGAGGAAGAGAACTCAGAGTCTTCAAGAGATGGAGTTCGTCGCAGCACTGCCCTTCGAGGGGGTGTGGAGTCAAACTTGAAGCGCTCAGAGAAGCCATCCTCTTGAAGATCATCTTCAGAACACATCAGCGTCAGCCCTTTCCATGTGTGTCGAGAGGTTTCATGGGCAACAAAGGCATTCTTGGTGGCAAGATTGCGAATGCGATTAACATCCACCAAGAGGCTTTGCATTTGACGCTTCAGCCAGTCATGATGCCTATCCTGTTTTTGATGAAGAGCCACAAGAAGCTCTCGGTCATTGAGAACACGAGTGCGCTTCTTGGGTCGTGGGGCAGTTGTACTGTCAGTGGCTTCAGTTAGAGCAGGATGCGGTGCACGTGTAGTGCCAGCCAAAGGATACACACGAGTGACCGCTTCAACTCCTTCAATGTTCCGAGAAAAACTTTGATGCTCTGCATTCTGAAGACTTAGAGGTTCCTTGGCAGGCTCAGGATAGATGGCTTCAATAGACATATCCACATCAGGAAGAAAAATCTGATGATTGCGAGCAGATGGCTGATATGAGATAGCGGAGTGAAGTTTGATCAGCCACATTACCCATGGGGCGTAGAACTTCAAGCCAAACAGATCAGAGCCTGATGCAGCAAGTTGGCGAATGAAGAAGTCCTGTGCATTGAAGCATTTTCCATGAAGAATATAGAAGACCAAAGTCTTCATTGCACCTTCCAGCTTGGCATGTGGAGAGTGCCCTTTGATGGGCCAGAGAGTTCGCCTTATGATGTGATAAATAGTCCTTGGCAGATACTCTAGGTCTTCAACAAAGAACTCTTTGGGATATGCAGCATCTTGGGGTAATGGCTTCATCATACTGAGCATCTGACTCATGTTAGGTTCAGGCTTCTGAAAGATGCTCTCCACAGCTTCACTGTGAAGTTGACAGCCAGATTCGTAGAGATCGCCGGGAGTGGGTAGACCAGTGAGCTCAATGATGTCAAAGGCTTTGGCTTCGTGATGAACGTTTCCTGTCATCCACTCCAGGACCCAAGTCTTCGGATCTCTGTTATACCCACGGATGTGAAGTGTGGCATAGAATTGGAGCAGCAACTCTTCATTCCAATGCTCTTGGTCAGTGACGAACGGCAGCAACCCAACCTCTTTGAAGCAATCCAGAGCTTCTTCCAGACAGGGCAGGCCAGCTATTGCTTCAATGTTAAGACGCTTGTGTGGGAAGATGCGACCTTGATTGTAAAGAATGCAGGAGTAATAGCTTCGCTGCGGATAGCTCCAGAACCGATCAGATGATATTCTTTCCCTTGAGTAGGGGTTCCTGGAGCTATTGAAGAATGTGTTGTCTGCTCTGAAGCCATTGATATTGAAGGATCCAGGTGCTAATGTAGGACCTGGGAACCTGGGCAATCTGGGGATTGGCTTTTGTACCTGAGGCCTGTGCTCAACATGATAGTCGAACTGAGGACCGGCAGCAGGTGCAGGAACAGAAGCAGTGGGAGCAGTGGCTTCGCTGACTTCTGGTGCTTTGGTTGGTGAAGGCTCCACATTAGCTTCAGCCATGACAGCGTCAGTGGCTTCGCCTGTGTCCTTCTGAAGTGGCTTCTGGTGCTTTGGTTGGTGAAGGCTCCACATTAGCTTCAGACGTAGAGACTGGAGGCCTTGGTCCTTTGCGAAGCCTGCGCAACGCAGGCGACGCCTGTGTAGTTAGAGTTGGTTGGGCCTCAAAGTCTTCTTCCTCTTGTGGGTGATAAGCCCATGAAGCATCCTGAGCGATTGGCTTCAGAGGACGACCAATGCTGATGAGTTCGCTGTGCTCGAGCTGAGGAAGGACTACACCATCTTCTACATGGTCATGGTGACCAATGTCTTCAGCAGCGATGGGATCAGCTGCTGGAAAGTATTCAGGTTCATGAGCCTCTGTGAAAGCAGGTTCATGGATTGTCAGTTGGCGTTCAGCGTCAGGACGAACCATGGAAATGGGTTCAACAATCAAGGGCTCTGTGGGAGCAGCCCGTTCTTTCTTGGTCTTCCTCTTCTTCTTGGAGGGGCAGTAGGAGAGGCTTCAGGATGTTTCCTCTTCCTGGCTTCAGCCTCAGCAGTCCTCGTCTTCTTCAGCTCTGAAGCGGTTGACCGGGCTTTTGGCTTCGAGCCAGTCATTCTAGTTGGGAAGACAATGGGATCTGCTTCCTGCCTTGGTGCGAGAGGTTCGGTCACAATGGGCTTCTCTTCTGCTTAGCAGCCATCCTGGGATCAATGCCCGGACGCCCAAGGGCCTTGCGCTTCTCAGCTTCGTTGTAGCCTTGCACACACTTGTCAGCCAGGCTCTTCATGCGCTCCCGAGAACCCTGAGCTTCTGCGCGTTTCTTGAGAAAGTCTTCTTTGAGCTCGTGCAGCATAATCTTGAAGTTTTTCACCTCTTGCACCCTGAGCTTGGCCATATGCTTCTTGAACTGAGCCTTTTCATAGTCAATCTTTTGCTTCAGTTCGACGATGCGCTGAGCGAGAGCTAGCTCTGAAGCAATGGCGCCATGGAAGGCGACACTGAGGCCAATGGGTAGCTGCAGATCTTCGAAGCTGATGTTTGGCGTGTCAAACCACTCATTAATGAAGTTGTGGATGATTGTCACGTCAAAGAGAGGCAGATCATTGAAGATTTCTACTTCTTCTTTGCTCTTGATGAGTTGCTCAAGAGCGTCATCTGCAAGATCTTCATCACTTGACAGATCAATGGCATCATTGCGCAGAATGGCAACAGCTGTTAGCTCTTGGCCGGTGTGTGGCAGAGGCATCTTGACCTTCTGGGGCTTGGAGATGCGTGACAAATCTTCAGACTACACACTGTCTTCAGGAGGTGCAGTTGCCAATGGCTTCGCCCGTGAGATTTTTGGTGTAGAGGCCGGCTTTGAAGCTTTTGGCTGCTTCAGCTTCTTTGGCTTCGGCGCTGCAGGCGCTTCATCTGATTCAGCGTCATCTGCAGGCTCATTCACGGCTGTCCCTTGAACCACGATGTGAGTGATGAGACCTTCAAGGTTGTAGAAGGGCCCAAGAAGATTGGGTTCAGCTTCGCGAGTTCCATCGGCACGGGGAGCAGAGGGACCAGGGTTGAAATCTAAACCCAAAGTCTTCTTGTTCTCCTTTGCTGAGTTTTGGGCAATCTGGAAGTTGCGCTTAAACAGATTGTCGTCACGACACCATAGCAGGGATGATGGGTCAGCATCCGCAGGCTGTGGTCCACGAACCATGCAGGGATAGAAGCCTTGTTCAATGGCTTCATCTCTGGTCCTGGGTTGATGATTTTTGTAGAGGATGTCTCCCCATGGTCGCTTGATGGCATTATTTTCATCATATTCCTTGGTCACAAATCTGTACTTGAACCACTGTTCTGCCCAATAGCGTTGAATCCATTGGATTCGTGTCTTGCGCTGATTGTAATCCTCTTCAGGATCTGTCTTGTACAGCTCTGAGAGGTCATCGGGCAGATCTCTTGATGTTTCTCCTCGATGCTTTCTACCACCCTTCCTTGCTGATTTCTCTGAAGCCATGAACTTTAAACTGAAAGGCTTCAATACGTTCAAAGGCTTCAAAGGTTTTCGCTTGCTGGACAAACATGAACTGGCTTCGGGAGAATTTATGTGATGCTGTAAGAATTCTGCAAATGAATGCAGACTATGAGAACCAAGGGATTCTCCCACGGACATGTACCTGTGACAGCATTAAGGTGCGAGGGAAGGGGAAGAGGTCATATGCATTCTCAGAAGATTTTGAAGATAAATCAGTTTAGAAGACATTGACCTCATCGTGCGAAGATATTCACTCATAGATAAGGAGTTGGTTCCAGATTTGTACGAATCCACGGATCAGTACAAGTGAGGAATCTAACTACTTTGTGAAGCATAAATGAATATACTAGGCATGTTATGAGATGCAGTATGAAAGAGATCCAACTTGTGTGAATAGAAACTGCTTGTGGTAGAAAGTGATAAAGCTATAGGATCAAAGGGGCCGTAAAAAGGAAGTTTTATTTACCACACAAAGAACTGCTAGACGAAGTGGAAGAGGAGGCCGAGCAGTTCGATCGTCCGTGCCCTAACTTGGCGACGGAGGACACCTACGGCGACGGCGGAGAAGACGATGTCCGCGGTCGGCGTGAAGACAGTGTCGGAGAGGTTGCGGCAGCGAAGCGCTTCGTCGCCGGTGTTGTCGAGGGCTAGCGCTGGCGCTAGGGTTCATGCGAGAGTGTAAGAAGAGATAATGACTGTTGTGAGGTGTGTATTTATAGGTACAGGGGCGGCACTATGTTATTACACAAGTGCCCCTAGCGATTTGCATCTGAGGAACACATGGCCATCATGCAGCATATTGGGGTTTGTTCCATGTCCCACGCACGCCTGGATTGTCGAGTGGTTGTTCCCACTTCTCTGGGTTTCAGGTGGAGGAATGAGCATTGAAAACGGACTTAATGGTTGTCTCTGTATCTTCTGCTGACAAGGACGCAGAGAAGACATTCGACAGTTTCAATAGAATGCATATGATTTGGAGAGATAGAGTTTGAGATAGAAAGCATAGAGAGGTTAGGGTCCGATCACATTCACTTAGTTCAAAAGATTCAACAAGAAGACATAGCTATAAGTGAATGCGGTAGAGGACAGAACACTAGTATATATATATATCTACATAATCAACATAGTGAAGATAATCATGAAGATATGTTGAGATTGAAGCCAAACCAAATGTGAAGACATAGCAAATGTAACGCCATGAGTGAAACACTTCAAACAGAACATTTGGTGGTGGCGTTACCCACCGTATAGGAAGTATTAGACCCAGACACGGCGCACAATTATCATGGCGCTCCGAAGTCAAATTCCACATTAATGTGTTCACACTTAGAATGTATGTCTTCATTGATTGAAGATATACTTTACTTCGTGTGTTGCACATCTAAGTCATCAATATGCATAAGTGTTAGGATGTGTGCCTAATCACAGGACATTGAGGATTCCAGGATATTTAGCTCACACCGTAACTTGCAAAATCTCTTCTCATCCAAGGGCGTGGTGAAGATATCTGCCAATTGCTCTCCAGTGTTGACGTGTATGATATCAATATCTTCCTTCACAACATGATCTCTGAGAAAGTGATGACGAATCTCAATGTGCTTTGTCTTTGAGTGCTGAACTGGGTTGTTGGCAATCTTGATGGCACTTTCGTTGTCGCAGTAGAGTGGCACTTGCTTCAAATGAATGCCATAGTCCTTGAGTGTTTGCTTCATCCACAGAAGCTGAGCATAGCAAGATCCAGCAGCAATGTATTCAGATTCAGCAGTGGAGAGAGATACACAGTTCTGCTTCTTTGAAGACCAACATACAAGTGATCGTCCCAGAAAGTGACATGTGCCTGATGTAGATTTGTGATCCACTTTGTCACCAGCATAATCAGCATCCGAGAATCCAACCAGATCAAACTCTGAGCCCTTCGGATACCATAATCCTAGAGTTGGGGTGTGAGCCAAATATCGAAGAATTCGCTTCACAGCTAAGTGATGCGACTCCTTTGGTGTCGCTTGAAATTGAGCACACATGCAAACACTAAGCATAATATCTGGCCTAGATGCACATAGATAAAGCAAAGAACCAATCATGGAGCGATATACCTTTTGGTCGAACTCTTTACCATTGTCGTCAGGACCCAGATGATGCTTGGCTGGCATTGGCGTCGTGAAGCCTTTGCAGTCTTGCATACCGAACTTCTTCAGGCAATCTTTGAGATACTTCTCTTGAGATATGAAGATGTTGTTGCGTTGCTGTCGTATTTGGAGACCGAGGAAGAACTTCAGCTCTCCCATCATGGACATCTGATATTGCTCTTGCATCATATATCCAAACTCTTCACTGTACTTCTGATTGGTGCAGCCGAAGATAATGTCATCCACATATATTTGGCACACAAACAGTTCACCATCATATGTCTTCGTGAAGAGAGTGGGGTCTAGGGAACCAGGTATGAAGCCTTTACTCTTCAGGAAGTATTTGAGTGTGTCATACCAGGCCCGAGGGGCTTGTTTGTGGCCATACAGTGCCTTGTTGAGCTTGTATACCATGCCAGGATGTTTTGGATCTTCAAAGCCAGGCGGTTGTGCAACATACACTTCTTCTTCAATCTTGCCATTGAGAAAGGCGCTCTTCACATCCATTTGATATAGAAGTATGTTGTGATGATTGGCATAGGCTAGCAATATGCGTATGGCTTCAAGTCTAGCCATAGGAGCAAATGTTTCATCGAAGTCAATGCCTTCCACTTGAGTATATCCTTGAGCAACGAGACGAGCTTTGTTTCTGACAACTTGACCATGCTCATCTTGCTTGTTGCGGTATATCCATTTGGTGCCTATTATGTTGTGCTTCCGAGGATTAGGACGCTTAACCAGTTCCCATACATTATTCAGCTCAAACTGTTGAAGCTCTTCTTGCATAGCTTGAATCCATTCAGGTTCCATGAAGGCTTCTTCAACTTTCTTCGGTTTTGTAATTGAGACGAATATGAAGTGCCCACAGAAATTTGCTAGCTGAGTTGCCCTTGAACGAGTGAGCGGACCAGGTGCATTGATGCTGTCAATTATTCTCTCAATCTGCACTTCATTGGCAACACGAGGATGTACAGGGCGAAGGTTTTGCTCTTGCTGATCATTGTCATTGTTAGTGGGATTGTCTTCAGGCTGAGCATTGTCTTCAGGTTGATCAGGTGCGGAGATGATAAGTTCCTCTTCAGGTTGAGCTTCAGAGGGTATGATTTCTCCAGTTCCCATACGCTTGATTGATTCGCTGGATGGAACTTCATCTAGCACATTTGGGAGGTGCTCTCTTTGTGAACCGTTAGTCTCATCAAATCGCACATCCACTGTTTCAACCACTTTATAATGAAAGAGATTGAAGACTCTGTAGGAGTGCGAATCCTTTCCATATCCAAGCATAAAACCCTCATGTGCTTTTGGTGCAAATTTTGAAGTGTGATGTGGATCTTTGATCCAGCACCTGGCACCAAATACTCTGAAGTAACTGACATTTGGCTTCTTGCCAGTAAGGAGCTCATAAGATGTCTTGTTCAGAATCTTGTGAAGATAAACACGATTGATTGTATGGCATGCAGTATCAATGGCTTCAGGCCAGAATTTTCTTGGAGTCTTGTATTCATCAAGCATCATTCGGGCCATCTCAATGAGTGTTCTGTTCTTGCGTTCGACGATGCCATTCTGCTGTGGCGTGTACAGGCCTGAGAATTCATGTGTGATGCCCAAGGTATCAAGATATGTATCAAGGCCGATGTTCTTGAATTCAGTGCCATTGTCACTTCTGATGTGCTTTATCTTGGCGCCATAGTTGTTCATTGCTCGATTGGCGAAGCGTCTGAAGACATCCTGCACTTCAGTCTTGTAGAGGATTATGTGCACCCAAGTATATCTAGAATAGTCATCAACAATAACAAAGCCATAGAGGCAAGTAGTAGTAGTAAGAGTTGAGTAATGAGTGGGACCGAAAAGATCCATGTGGAGCAGTTCAAAGGGTCGAGTGGTTGTCATGATTGTCTTCGAGGGATGTTTGGCCCTCGTCATCTTCCTTGCTTCACAGGCACCGCATAAGTGATCTTTCTTGAACTTGACGCCCTCGATGCCTATGACATGCTTCTTCTTTGCAAGGGTGTGGAGGTTCCTCATGCCAGCATGCCCTAGCCTCCGATGCCAGAGCCAGCATTCTGAAGCCTTTGCTAGAAGACATACGGCAAGCTGTGGTCCTGCCGAGAAATCTACTACGTACAAATCATCTTTCTGATACCCTTCAAACACTAGAGACTTGTCAGATTCCATTAGTACAAGGCAGCGATATTTTCCAAATATTACGATCACATTCAAATCGCAAAGCATTGAGACAGACATTAAGTTGAAGCCAAGGGATTCAACAAGCATGACTTTATCCATGTGTTGATCCTTTGAGATTGCAACTCTACCTAGACTCAGTACCTTACTTTTACCAGTGTCAGCAAACATGATGTGACTCTTGTTGGATGGACGTAAGGTTGAGTCCATAAGAAGGCTTCTTTTGTCAGTCATGTGATTGGTACACCCACTATCAATAATCCATTCTGAAGACGCTGGTGTCGTACCCTACAGTGCAGTTAGGGGGATAGGCTTCACGAAGAGAATTGTGAAGCAAAAACATTTGACGAACCAGTGGGTTATGAAAGCTTAGATCCAGATTAGGACTAATAGGGAGAGTAGCAAGCGATTCAGGAATGAAGTACATAGTAAGACCATTCGGCATTTGATCTTGCGCCCTACAAGATGTTTAAGGTCCCCAGCAATAGCGTCAGATGATTTTGGTTTTCTGCTGGAGACCTTTCCCTGCAAAAGAGAGTTAAGCTTTCTTAGCCACCCACATCTTCAAGGGTGGCTTAGAAGCAATAAGTCTAAGTGCAGCGTCTGAGAACTTTGGCTTTGGAGCCCTAGCAAAAAGTCTTGCAGGCGGACAATAGTACTCATAAGAATAAGCAGAATAGTTCTTGGTCTTATGAACATGGCGGTTTGATGAACCGCGCTCATATTCATAGGCCTGAGTATGGTTTCCTTGCAAAACATTTGCGTTAGTGCGACTCAGGTGAGTCCTCTGTCTGTATGATGCCTTTGGACCGTATGAAGCCTGTGGTCTGAGGTTTGACTTCTTCACGTGTGGTGTCATGATGACATTCACAGGAAGATTCTTCAGACACTTTTTCGGAACCCAGATCTTCTTCATAGGCGGTCCTTTCCTGCAGTTAGTACCAATGTACCTGGCAAACACTTCACCATTCTGATTCTTAAACAGTTTATAGTTTGCATCAAAGGATTCATCAATGAAAATGGGGTTTGCACAAGAGAAGCCAGATAGATTGGATAGATCTGCTGAAGATTCCTTTGCAGCAACCCATGTGGTTTTGGGGTACTGCTCAGGTTTCCAGTAAGAGCCATCAGCATTCATTTTCCTTACGAACCCAACACCCTCTTTCCTCGTGTTTCGGTTCAAGATCTGCTTTTTGAGGACATCACATAGTGTCTGATGCCCTTTAAGACTTTTGTACATCCCTGTTTCAAGCAATGTCTTCAACCTAGCATTCTCATCAGCAATAGCAGTGGAATCCTCAGCAGGGGGTTAGTTCCCACATCAACAGTTGAAGATATTGCAACAGTAGCAGCAGTAGAACATTCAGCAACAGTAGTAGCATTATCACTCTCAATGCACTTAAGACATGGTGGTTCAAATCCTTCCTGAGCGGAGCTGATCTGTTCGGCGCGAAGTGACTCGTTTTCCTTTTGAAGATCTTCATGAGCCGCTCTCAATTTCTCAAGATCTTGCTTCCTTTGAAGATAATCATAGGAAAGCTTTTCATTAGTTGTTGAGAGTGTTTCATGACGACTTTCAAGTTCCTCATACTTAATGTGAAGATTTTTTATGTCTTCAATTAAGGACTCAGATCGAGTCATTTCAGCGCCTAATAGATCATCGCTTTTGTCTAACAGTTTTTGAATATGTTCCATGGCTTTCTGTTGTTCAGTTGCAATTTTAGAAAGTGTTTTGTAGCTGGGTTTTGAACCACAATCAGAGTCATCATCACTGGATGTTTGATAGTGAGTAGTGCGTGTGTTTACCTTGGCACCGCGTGCCATGAAGCAGTAGGTAGGAGCAGAGTAGTCCTTGTCATTTGCATCGGTGTCGGTGATGAGGTCATTGTCTTCAGTGTTGAAGATGGACTTGGCAACGTATGCTGTAGCCAGACTTGCGACGCCAGAATCGGATTCCTCCTCAGACTCCACCTCCGCCTCCTCAGAAGCGGACTCCTCTAAATCCATTTCCTTGCCAACAAACGCACGTGCCTTGCCAGATGAGCTCTTCTTGTGTGATGAAGACTTTGAAAAAGACTTGGAAGAAGACTTTGAGTATTTCTTCTTCTTCTTATCGTCAGAGTCATATTCCTTGCTCTTCTTCTTATTTTTGTTCTCATTGTCCCACTGAGGACACTCAGAGATGAAGTGGCCAGGTTTCTTGCACTTGTGACATGTTTTCTTCTTGTAGTCATGAGCAGAAGCTTCATCATTCCTTGAGCTTGATCGTGAAGACTTTCTGAAACCTTTCTTATTGGTGAATTTTTGGAACTTCTTCACAAGCATAGCAAGTTCCCTTCCAATGTCTTCAGGATCATCAGAACTGCTGTCAGATTCTTCTTCAGATGAGGAGACAGCTTTTGCCTTCAAGGAACGAGTTCGCCCATAGTTAGGACCGTAGATATCTCTTTTCTCAGAAAGCTGAAACTCATGTGTGTTGAGCCTCTCAAGTATGTCAGACGGATGGAGTGTCTTGAAAACAAGACGTTCTTGAATCATCAGGGCTAGGGTGTCAAATGAACTGTCAAGTGATCTCAGTAGTGTCTTGACGACTTCATGCTTGGTGATCTCAGTAGCGCCAAGGGCTTGAAGCTCATTCGTGATGTCAGTGAGTCGATCAAATGTGAGCTGGACATTCTCATTGTCATTTCTCTTGAAGCGGTTGAAGATGTTGCGAAGGACAATGATTCTCTGATCTCTCTGGGTTGAGACGCCTTCGTTGACCTTGGAGAGCCAGTCCCAGACTAGCTTAGATGTTTCCAAAGCACTCACGCGGCCATACTGTCCTTTGGTCAGATGACCACAGATGATATTCTTGGCAGTAGAGTCCAGTTGAACGAACTTATTGACGTCATCAGCAGTAACACCTTCTCCAGCCTTGGGAACACCATTCTTGACGACATACCATTGGTCGACGTCAATGGCTTCAAGATGCATGCGCATCTTATTCTTCCAGTAGGGGTATTTAGTTCCATCAAAGACGGGGCACGCAGCGGAGACTTTAATTATCCTTGCAGTCGACATAGCTAAAACTCCAGGTGGTTAAACCGAATCACACAGAACAAGGGAGTACCTTGCTCTGATACCAATTGAAAGTGCGTTATATCGATTAGAGGGGGGTGAGTAGGCGATTTTTATGAAAGTCTTCAAAATGTGGAAGTTATGAAGACAAACGATAGAAATAAACCTATTACCATGCAGCGGAAGGTAGACTACACTAGGCAAACCATAGTCAAGTATTCAATGGAGTGAAAGCACAATGACTAATAGCAGCAATGTAGTAAGGATCAGGTAGGAAGATATTATGAAGCCAAACAGAACATGCAGTCACTTAGTGAAGATAAAAGATAGTGCAATCATACAATGACTTCACAAGGACCAACAGTAAGTAAAGGGAAGGAAAGGATGAAACCAGTGACATGTTGAAGACAATGATTTGTTGGACCAGTTCCAGTTGCTGTGACAACTGTACGTCTGGTTAGGGCGGCTAGGTATTTAAACCTGAGGACACACAGTCCTGGACACCCAGTCCTGAACACGCAGCTCAGGACACCCAGTCCTCACCGTATTCCCCTTGAGCTAAGGTCACACAGACCTCGCCCAATCACTCTGGTAAGTCTTCAAGGTAGACTCCCAAACCTTCACAGACTTCGTTCACCGGCGATCCACAATGTCTCTTGGATGCTCAGAACGCGACGCCTAACCGGCTGGAGGATTCACAGTCCTCAAGTGTAATAAGTCTTCAGATCACACAGACAAGAAGACTTAAGTGATGCCTAATTCTCTTTGGCTCTGGGTGGTTAGGGCTTTATCCTCGCAAGGAATTCTCTCTCAAAGGCTTCGAGGTGGGTTGCTCTCAAACGACAAAAGCCGTACACTAACTCTGAGCAGCCAACCATTTATGGTTGTAGGGGGTGGGCTATTTATAGCCACTAGGCAACCCGACCTGATTTGTCCGAAATGACCCTGGGTCACTAAGGAACTGACACATGTTCCAATGGTCAGATTTCAAACTCACACGGCAACTTTACTTGGGCTACAAGCAAAGCTGACTTGTCCGACTCTGGACAAGGTTCGCTCTCATAGTCTTCACTCGAAGACATAGGTTTTGGTTAAGCATCACTTCAGTCATTCTGACTGGTTCTCTTGGACCCCACTTAACAGTACGGTGGTTCCTATGACTCAATAAAGAAGAAAAAGAACCACGAAAGATCTAAGTCTTCAAGCTCCATAGGCTTCATGCGATGTCTTCTCTTGTCATAGTCTTCAATGTGAATATCTTCATATACCACCTTTGACATCAATGTCTTCATACATTTTTAGGGGTCATCTCTGGTAGGAAAACGGAATCAATGAGGGACTTCTACCTGTGTTATCCTGCAATTCTCACAAACACATTAGTCCCTCAACTAGGTTTGTCGTCAATACTCCAAAACCAACTAGGGGTGGCACTAGATGCACTTACACCCGGTACACCGCCGGAGGCATTCACATAGTCATATTTTGTTCTAAGTATCGAGTTGTAATCTTGAGTTGTAAAGTAAATAAAAGTGTGATGATTTTCATTATTAGAGCATTGTCCCATGTGAGGAAAGTTCTTCTAAAAAAAGAGAAAGGCCATAAAAAAGAGGCCCAAAAAAATGAGAGAAAAAGAGAGAAGGGGCAATGTTACTATCCTTTTTCCACGCATGTGCTTCAAAGTAGCACCATGATCTTCATGATAGAGAGTCTCTTATGTTGTCACTTTCATATACTAGTGGGAATTTTTTTATTATATAACTTGGCTTGTATATTCCAACAATGGGCTTCCTCAAAATGGCCTAGGTCTTCGTGAGCAAGCAAGTTGGATGCACACCCACTTAGTTTCTTTTGTTGAGCTTTCATATATTTATAGCTCTAGTGCATCCGTTGCATGGCAATCCCTACTCCTTGCATTGACATCAATTGATGGGCATCTCCATAGCCCGTTGATTAGCCGCGTCAATGTGAGCCTTTCTCCCTTTTTGTCTTCTCACACAACCTCCATCATCATATTCTATTCCACCCATAGTTCTATATCCATGGCTCGCACTCATATATTGCGTGAAAGTTGAAAAAGTTTGAAAAGGCTAAAGTATGAAACAATTGCTTGGCTTGTCATCGGGCTTGTGCATGATGGGAGCATTTTGTGTGAAGAAAATGAAGCATGTCCAAACTATATGATTTTGTAGGGATAATCTTTCTTTGGCTATGTTATTTTGATAAGACATGATTGCTTGGTTAGCATTGCTTGAAGTATTATTATTTTTATGTCAATATTAAACTTCTGTCCAGAATCATTCGGATCTAAACATTCATGCTGCAATAAAGATAAATACACTGAAAATTATGTTAGGTAGCATTCCACATCAAAAATTCTGTTTTTATCATTTACCTACTCGAGGACGAGCAGGAATTAAGCTTGGGGATGCTTGGTACGTCTCCAACGGATCTATAATTTTTGATTGTTCCATGCTATTATATTATCTGTTTTGGATGTTTATGGGCTTTATTATGCACTTTTATATTATTTTTGGAACTAACCTATTAACTGAAGGCCCAGTGCAAATTGCTGTTTTTTTGCCTATTTCAGTGTTTTGCAAAAAAGGAATATCAAACGGAATCCAAACGGAATGAAACCTTCGTGAGGATCTTTTTTTGGAACAAACACAATCCAGGAGACTTGGAGTGGACGTCAAGGAAGCAGCGAGGCGGCCACGAGGTAGGGCGGCGCGCCCAGGGGGGCAGGCACGTCCTCACCCTCATGGGCCCCTCGCAGCTCCACCGACCTACTTCTTTCACCTATATATACTCTTATACCCTGAAAACATCCAGGAGATCCCATCTAGGGACCTTTTCTGGCGATCTGTCGGAGGGGGATTCGATTACGGAGGGTTTCTACATCAACACCATAGCCTCTCCGATGATGTGTGAGTAGTTTACCACAGACCTTCGGGTCCATAGTTATTAGCTAGATGGCTTGTTTTCTCTCTTTGGATCTCAATACAAAGTTCTCCTTGATGTTCTTGGAGATCTATTCGATGTAATTCTTTTTGCGGTGTGTTTGCCGAGATCGAATGAATTGTGGGTTTATGATTAAGATTATCTATGAACAATATTTGATTCTTCTTTGAATTCTTATATGCATGATTTGATATCTTTGCAAGTCTCTTCGAATTATCAGTTTGGTTTGGCCTACTAGATTGATCTTTCTTGCAATGGGAGAAGTGCTTAGCTTTGGGTTCAATCTTGCGGTGTCCTTTCCCAGTGACTGTAGGGGCAGCAAGGCACGTATTGTATTGTTGCCATCGAGGATAAAAAGATGGGTTTTATATCATATTGCTTGAGTTTATCCCTCTACATCATGTCATCTTGCCTAATGCGTTACTCTGTTCCTATGAACTTAATACTCTAGATGCATGCTGGATAGCGGTCGATGTGTGGAGTAATAGTAGTAGATGCAGAATCATTTCGGTCTACTTGACACGGACGTGATGCCTATGTTCATGATCATGCCTAGATATCATCATAACTATGCGCTTTTCTATCAATTGCTCGGCAATAATTTGTTCACCCACCGTAATATATGCTATCTTGAGAGAAGCCACTAGTGAAACCTATGGCCCCCGGGTCTACTTTACATCATATTAGTTTCCGATCTACAATTCCAGTTTATTATTTATTTTGCAATCTTTACTTTTCAATCTATACAACAAAAATACCAAAAATATTTATCTTATTATCTCTATCAGATCTCACTTTCATAAGTGACCGTGAAGGGACTGACAACCCCTTTATTGCGTTGGTTGCGAGGTTATTGTTTGTTTGTGCAGGTACTAGGTGATTTGCATGTAGTCTCCTACTGGATTGATACCTTGGTTCTAAAAGACCGAGGTAAATACTTACCCTACTCTGCTGCATCACCCTTTCATCTTCAAGGGAAAACCAACGCATGCTCAAGAGGTAGCATAGACGCTGGAGGAGGAACCGCTGGAGAGGTCTTTGAAGAAGACCATGGCGACCCCGGTGGTAGGATGCGAGATGGCGAGAGCGAGGAAGCAGCTATAGCTTAGCAAGGAAGGAAGGAGGAAACAGGGGAAATGTGACTTGTGGTCGGGAAGAAAAGGGGGTGGGGAAGGGGGCAGGGTAGATATTTTGGCGGTAGGCCAAAATTTTGGAAATGTGGAGGGAAACTTTGCATGCGGTGCCACCGGGCCATTCACTTTGAACGATTGTGTGCATTGCAAACGATTCTTCGGCTTTATGCACATGGGATGATTTTGATCATTCAAATTTTCTTGGAAATTTCCCCGGGTACATCATTGCATAATTTAACATCGCTTGCTAATTTGGGCACACCAAATATCGTACAGCAGACATACCACACTTACTGAATCGAGCAACTTTAGTAATTAAACAGAGCGAGTTGACCTAAACATTGCTCTAACAAAAGGCCACCATTAAAAAAGCCTAAGTACGCATAATTTGAACAAATCCGCTGCCGCGCCGGCCTATGCATCGCCGGTGTGAGATGAGACGTCGATGACTTGTCCTGGCAACATGCCGCGGTTGGTGGGCTCCGTGTCCCCCCTGCTGAAGTCGACCGCGTCCTCGTCCTCGGCGCCGCCCTCAAGGTTGTAGTACTCATAGTAGTGGCTGCGCCAGAGCTCGCATTGGTACTCCACCGCCGATCCCTCGAAGGACAGACTCTTCTCTACCTCGACCTCGGCCACACGCAACTCTTCCTCCTGGCGCTCCTCGATCTCCGCTGCCTCCTGCATCTTCAGCTCCCACTCGGCGACCTCATGAGGAAGCAGGTGCTCCATGGCCACCGCCGCCTTTTCAGACGTGGCTTGCATGCTGGAGTCTGAGGTGGACTGGAATATCTTGGCGTGTGCATCCTCGATCTTGGTGTGGATGTCCTTGACCCGGGCTAGGGTGACATCAGCGGCACGGACGACAGCTCGAGCGCTCTCGGCGTTTGCAGCCGCCGTCACAGCAGCAGCTGCAGCTGCCCTGTCGGCTGCCGCAGACGCCCTCTCGGTGGAAGCAGCCGCGCTCAATGCGGATGCGGCGGCACTCTCGGCGTAGGCGGCCGTGCTCTCGGCGTAGGCGATGGCGCTCGGGGGGGGGGGACGCGACCATCGTACGGGCCTTCACGAAGCGTTTCCACGGCGTCATCTTTGTAAGAAGGGGGTGCAGGAATGGGGGTCGAGATTCGTGGATTCGTGGGTTGCCGGCACTGGAGCAGACGAGCCGACGAAGCTTAAGGAGGGAGACTTAAATAGACCCAGCTATTTTCATCGCAAACGGTTCCTTGAAATCAACTGTGTGTGATGTTGTAGATATTTTTTATTAGTTGTGAAAGAGGAATTTGGAGTATTGTGGCAACGGATGGTGTTTTAAATGTACAAGAAATTTTGTAGTACTAATAAAACTGTCATGTCAAATTTTGGAAAAATTTCAGGGGTCATTTGACCTTTTAAGACATTTAAGTGATTTTCTAGCCATTTAATGACCATAATTGAAATTTGAACTACATGTACATGCAACAGCAAACCATAACGGTTTGAAATCTCATATTTTATGTACTTGTGTGCGATTTAATTCCATCTGCAGTAAATTGGAAGGAATTTTCAAACATATTGGTCTCAAGGTTATGACACAATTAAGCATGGAGTGACATGGCATTTTAATTCCAAAAATTTTAAAAAATATCAGAAACACATGAAACCTTGGTTGATGTAATTTCATGCCACCAAGATGATGTGGAAAAAATTGGGCATGTTTGACAAAAGTTTGGACACACACCCCTCACAAAACAGAGCAACTCACTAGAAGGCTCATGGTTCCGAGAGGGAACAATGCATGTTTGATGACGAACGGGAGATAGCTTCCTCTTACGGCCTTCAATTTTTTCTATGTTTAACGTGCAGTACTACAACTGCAATGTGAAATTTTGGAAAATTCTAGGGGTCATTTGACATTTGAAGACATTAACTGATTTTCTAGCCATTTAATTCAAATTTGAACTACATCTACATGCAACGCCTAACCATAACGGTTTGACAAATCATATTTGTGTACTTGTGTGCGAGTTAATTCCATGTGCAGTAAATTAGAAGGAATTTTCAAACATATTTGTCTCACGACATGGACACATGCATATGTATGCATGGAGTGACATGGCATTTTAATTCCAAAAAATTAAAAAATATCAGAAACAGATGAAACCTTGGTTGATGTAATCTCGTGCCACCAAGATGATGTGGTAAAAAATTGGCATGTTTGACAAAAGTTTGGACACACACCCCTCACAAACCGGAGCAACTCACTAGAAGGCTCGTGGTTCCGAGAGGGAACAATGCATGTTTGATGACGAACAGGAGATAGCTTCCTCTTATGGCCATCAATTGTTTTTCTACGTCTAACGTGCACTACTACAATTGTAATGTGAAATTTTTGAAAATTCTATGGGTCATTTGACCTTTTAAAAAATTTAAGTGATTTTCTAGCCATTTAGTGATCGTAATTCAAATTTGAACTACATCTACATGCAACGCCTAACCAAAACAGTTTGAAAAATCATATATGTGTACTTGCATGCAAGTTAATTCCATGTGTAGTAAATTGGAAGGAAATTTCAAACATATTGGTCTCATGACATGGACACATGCATATGTATGCATGGAGTGACATGGCATTTTAATTCCAAAAAAAATGATCAGAAAAACATGAAACCTTGGTTGATTTAATGTCATGCCACCAAGATTATATGATAAAAAAATTGGCCTGTTTGACGAAAGTATGGACACATACCCCTCACAAACCGGAGTAACTCACTAGAAGGTTCATGGTTCCGAGAGGGAACAATGCATGTTTGATGACAGACGGGTGATAGCTTCCTCTTACGGCCTTTAATTTTTTTCTACATCTAACATGCACTAATACAACTGTCAAGTGATTTTTTTGAAAATTTCATGGGTCATTCGACCTTTTAAAGACATTTAAGTGATTTTATAACCATTTAATGACCGTAATTCAAATTTGAACTACATCTACATGCAACGCCTAACCATAACGGTTTGAAAACTCATATTTTTGTGTACTTGTGTGCGAGTTAATTCCATGTGCAGTAAATTAGAAGGAATTTTCAAACATATTGGTCTGAAGGCATGGGCACACATGCATGGAGTAGCATGGCATTTTAATTCCAAAAAATTAAAAAATGAGCAGAAAAACATGAAACCTTGCTTGATTTAATGTCATGCCACCAAGATGATGTGGTAAAAAATTGGCCTGTTTGACGAAAGTTTGGAGACACACCCCTCACAAACCGGAGCAACTCACTAGAAGGTTCGTGGTTCCGAGAGGGAACAATGCATGTTTCATGATGAATGGGAGATAGCTTCCTCTTACGGCCTTTAATTTTTTTTCTACGTCTAACGTGCACTAATACAACTGTCATGTGAAATTTTTGAAAATTTCAGGGGTCATTTGACCTTTTAAAGACATTTAAGTGATTTTCTAACCATTTAATGACCGTAATTCAAATTTGAACTACATCTACATGCAACGCCTAACCATAACAGTTTGAAAAATCATATTTTTGTGTACTTGCATGCGAGTTAATTCCATGTGCAGTAAATTAGAAGGAATTTTCAAACATATTGGTCTCAAGGCATGGGCACACATGCATGGAGTAGCATGGCATTTTAATTCCAAAGAATTAATAAATGATCAGAAAAACATGAAACTTTGCTTGATTTAATGTCATGCCACCAAGATGATGTGGTAAAAAAATTGGCTTGTTTGATGAAAGTTTGGACACACACCCCTCACAAACTGGAGCAACTCACTAGAAAGTTCGTGGTTTCAAGAGGGAACAATGCATGTTTAATGACGAACGAGAGATATCTTCCTCTTACGGCCTTCAATTTTTTTCTATGTTTAACGTGCACTAATACAACTATCTTGTGAAAATTTGGAAAATTTCAGGGGTCATTTGACCTTTTAAAGACATTAAGGTGATTTTCTAACCATTTAATGACCATAATTCAAATTTGAACTACATCTACATGCAACGACTAACCATAACGGTTTGAAAAATCATTTGTGTACTTGTGTGTGAGTTAAAAAATCATCAGATGATGTAAATATCTGGTGTTCAAAAAGGAAAATGTAAAGATCTGGCAAGACAACCGCCCCCACACGATTGGCAGTCTATCTCGCGGCTCGAAGTTTGGTAGGTGAATGACGGGGATCATTAATCAGACACGGTTCTACATTGGAAACCGCCAGCTATTATGTTCACACACAGATTTTGGCTATTATGTTCACACACGGATTTTGCTGCGGCAATCGTGTGTAATTCAAACTAGAGTACTCATAAATTTCAGCGACCGATGTGTGTACTATCCCCGTCGATCTATATTCCGGCCGCCAATAAATACTACCTTGCTCACGTCATCCCGCCTGCATTCTCATTTACATCCTCCCCACGCTCGCTCGCCCTCTCTCTCTCTCTCTCAAATCTCTGCCATGGCGTCGCTGGTCTGCCCACGCACCGACGAGGAGTCACCGCCCCCCGAGGATGCTCACTCGATTAGCAGCGACGAGGACCCCTACGCGCCGCCAGACGAGGTTGCGCCGGACCCCCAACTTTGGATTGGTTTTGGGGCCAGTACAATGTTTGTCTGTGGAAGTCATTGCCGTCGGCTGAGAAAGCCAGGAAAGTGGCATTCAAGAAGGAGATGGCGGAGGAGGAAGCCAAGTACCAGGTGACCTGTGAAGCCCGTGATGCTGCCTGGAAAAAGGAGGCGGCGGAGCTTTGGGGCCGGGCGCGTCATCATGCCGAGGAGGTGTACGAAGACGGGTACTTCGTGAGGAAGGTCATAGGCACAGGGCGGCTCGTCGCTGCATGGAGGTGGGCTGATAAGCTCCAGTGTGCCACCAACGAGGAGGTCCAGTGGGCGCCCAACAAAATGGCAAGATCGGCCGCGCGCGTCCACCAGCAAGAGGCATATCGGTACGTCAAGCGCTGCGAGGCGGTGGAGGCGGAGTAATGCCTCCGCACTCGGAAGACGCCGCGCACCAGGGAGCTTCTGCTGGAATACTGGCCCCAGGAGGGATTATTAGTTTTAGTATTGTTCGTTTTCAATTTTATGCATTGTACCTAGTAGTTAAGTATCATCATGTATATGTGATGATATTATATATAGATATTCTGTGATGAACTAATGAACATTTAATATATATATATATTATGAATTCCATTTTCTATCTATTTTTGTATACTATTTGAATCTAGCTGTTATCATCCACATATACAGAATGGAAAGCGTATACACACACATTGAAACAGAACATATAAGAATGGAAAACAGAGTACACACATTGAAACAGAGCAATAAACAGAGCAATACTATGATTGATGTGAATACATAGCTATCCACGCCGAAACGACTTTCCAAAATAAAACGCGTCCATGAGACCATGACCAGCAGCCCTTGCGTACGGTAGCTCTTGGATCTGCCTAAACTCGTGCAGGCGTTCGTCCAAGCGGTCGACATGCTCGTGGTACATCTGGAGAGCGATCTCGAGCTCCAAGTTGGCTATTTCATCAGAGCTCACTAGCTCGAGGATGGGACGGCCATGTTCCTCTACTGCGCCCAGGTGGACACCTGGGCCAAGGAGGCGGTCGAGCCTATGAACCAGCGTGTTGGCATCCAGCGGGCCGCGGACAAGGCAAACGGTGGCACCCATGCGAACGACGCGTCGGGTGTCTGGTGCAAGTACGGCACGGCCGGCCTCTGGTGCAAGTATGGCGCTGAGGGCCTCTGCCCACTCCTAGCGAGGAATGGGGGTACTAACCAGACGTGTACCCAGCAGCGACGTCGTGTTGACAGCAGGCAAGCATCGATGGATCCGCTCTTGCTGTGCGACGCACCGCGCCTCTAGCTCTACGACACTCCAACGGTCTCTCCATGCGGCGAGCCACAGTCTATCGGCGCAGACGCGCCTAGCTTGCTCTGCGGCGCGCCATCGATCATGTTGTGCGGCAAGCTGCAGCCTGTCGGCACTGACATGCCTATCTTGATCCGCGGTGCTCAAGCGCGATGCGCCAAAGGTCTGCTCAATCCTGGCGATGATGCGCATCACGACGTTGTACATCGCGCTGCCGGGGAGCGCCTCGGCCTCGACGGGCCGTGGCGCCTGCTCGTTTTCCTCATCGACAAGGTTGATGGCAGTGGCGGTGCTTTGGTGGGTTGGCATGCTTGGAAAAGGTGGATGTGCTACAGGCTGCGCTTGTTGCCTCCTTGCGTCGTGCGCCGCCCATGCACAATATCGCTGGGTGGCGGGAAACATGTGAGGGAATGGTAGGAAACGGTGGCGTGTTCATAAAATGCCATCAATTAATGGGAACTTAGCATAGAAGGAACATCGAGCTAGCACAAGAAGGCGATGATGATCAGATGAACATGGACCACACTAGGGAGCTGTTTCTGTTACTATCAGTATTCACACACATTTCTAATTACGGACCTGTTTGCGATGTATCACAAACATCTTGTTATGTTGAACCGTTTCTGTTCTCTTGCCTCAACGCAAATAGTTCATCCGAGTGAACCGCATGCCGTATATCGCACACACCTTCATCTGGCTGCCCGTTTCTTTTGTGTTGCCTAATCACAAACAGTTCATCCGAGTGAACCGTATGCTGTATATCGCACACACCTTCTTCTGGCTGCCCGTTTATTTTGTTCCTCCTCATCGCAAACAGTTAACTGAGCCGAACCGTATGCCCTGCATCGCACATGCAACTAAAATCTGAACCGTGTTTGATGCATCCTCCATCGCAAATGTTTTGTACCTTTTTTGATGGTTTTCTTATACCACCGTTTGCGGTTATGGCATCGCACACAGTTTCGTTGAAGGGTCTCTGATATTAGTGTTGCATTAGCAGCATCCCGCAGTAGTGACACATAATTTCAAAAGGCAAGTTCCAATCAGGTGGTTGAACAATAGGTGCAGAAATTAAGGTTTTCTTGAGTGTTTCAAAGGCCTCTAAACAATCATCATCAAAAACAAAAGGAATATACTTCTGCAAAAGATTCGTAATAGGCCTGGAAATTTTAGAAAAGTCTTTGATAAATCTCCTATAGAAACCAGCATGACCTAAGAAACTACGAATACCTTTTACATCTTTAGGACATGGCATTTTCTCAATTGCATCAACCTTAGCTTTGTCCACTTCAATACCTATTTCAGAAATTTTATGACCTAAGACAATGCCTTCATTAACCATAAAATGGCACTTCACCCAATTCAAGACAATATTTGTTTGTTCACATCTCTGCAAAACTCGATCAAGATTGCTTAAACAATCATCAAAATACTTCCCATAAACAGAGAAGTCATCCATGAACACCTCAACAATCTTTTCATAAAAGTCAGAGAATATAGCCATCATACATCTTTGAAAAGTAGCAGGTGCATTACATAAACTGAAAGGCATACGTCTATACGCATAAGTTCCAAAGGGACAAGTAAAAGTGGTCTTTTCTTGACCAGGTCGAGAAACAGGTATTTGCGAAAAACCAGAATATCCATCAAGGAAGCAAAAATGTGTGTGCTTAGACAATCTTTCAAGCATTTGATCAATAAAAGGCAGAGGGTAATGATCTTTTCTAGTTGCTTTGTTTAATTTTCTAAAATCAATTACCATTCTATAGCCTCTAACAATTATTTGTGGAATAAGTTCATTCTTATCATCAGGAACAACAGTTATACATCCTTTCTCAGGGACACAATGAACATGACTTACCCATCTACTATCAGCTATAGGATAGATTATACCTACTTCCAGAAGTTTTAATATTTCCGTTCTTACCACTTCTTTCATCTTCGGATTTAACCGACGTTGGTGATCAACAACGAGTTTAGCATCAGGTTCCATATTAATTTTGTGCTGACATAGAGTGGGACTAATGCCGTTTAAATCATCAAGAGTATATCCAATAGCAGCTCGGTGCTTCCTTAGAACTTTCGATAATCTTTCTTCTTCATGTTCTGAAAGGTTAGCACTGATAGTAACATGATATATCTTCTTTTCATCAAGATAAGCATATTTCAAAGTGTCTGGCAATTGTTTTAGTTCAAACACAGGATCACGTTTAGGTGGAGGAGGACCTCCTAGATTTTTAATAGGCATATTGTGTTTAAGCAGAGGACATTGTTCAAAGAAAATATTATCTATTTCATTTCCTGCATGCATATGTAAATCATTTTCATGGTCTAGCAGATATTGTTCTAGTGGATCAGTAGGTGGTACAGCAATAGAAGCAAGACTAATTATTTCATCCTCACTAGGAAATTCCTTTTCATGAAGCTTTCCACTAAACTTGGAAAATTAAACTCATGAGATTCATCACCAAAACTAACACCGATAAGTTGTTTCTTACAATCTATTTTAGCATTAAGGTGTTCAAGAAAGGTCTACCAAAGATAATGTGACAAAAGTCATCTTGTGGGGAACCAAGAACAAGAAAATCAGTAGGGTATTTATTTTCCCACACAAGACTTCAACATCTCTAAAAATCCCAATTGGTGAGATAGTGTCTCTATTAGCAAGTTTAATAGTAACATCTATGTCTTCTATCTTAGCAGGTGCTATGTCATTCATAATTTCTTGAGATAAGGAATAAGGAATAGCACTCACACTAGCACCTATGTCACATAAACCATGATAACAGTGATCTCCTATTTTATCTGAGACAACGAGCATGCCAGCTGAAGGAAATATGCCCTAGAGGCAATAATAAATGTCTTATTTATATTTCCTTATATCATGATAACAGTTTATTATTCATGCTAGAATTTAACCGGAAACTTAGTACATTTGTGAATACATAGACAAACAGAGTGTCACTAGTATGCCTCTACTTGACTAGCTTGTTGAATCAATGATGGTTATGTTTCCTAACCATAGACACGAGTTGTCATTTGATTAACAGGATCACATCATTAGAGAATGATGTGATTGACTTGACCCATCCGTTAGCTTAGCAAGATGATCATTTAGTTTGTTGTTATTGCTTTCTCCATAACTTATACATGATCCTATGACTATGAGATCATGCAACTCCCGAATACCGGAGGAACACTTTGTGTGCTATCAAACGTCACAACGTAACTGGGTGACTATAAAGATGCTCTACATGTGTCTCCGATGGTGTTTGTTGAGTTGGCATAGATCGAGATTAGGATTTGTCACTCCGAGTATCAAAGAGGTATCTCTGGGCCCTCTTGATAATGCACATCACTATAAGCCTTGCAAGCAACGTGACTAATGACTTAGTTGCGGGATGATGCATTACGGAACGAGTAAAGAGACTTGCCAGTAACGAGATTGAACTAGTTATTGAGATACCGACGATCGAATCTTGGGCAAGTAACATACCGCTGACAAAGGGAGCAACGTATATCATTATGCGGTTTGACCTATAAAGATCTTCGTAGAATATGTGGGAACCAATATGAATATCCAGGTCCCGCTCTTGGTTACTGACCGGAGACGTGTCTCCGTCATGTCTACATAGTTCTCGAACCCGTAGGGTCCGCACACTTAACATTCGGTGACGATCGGTATTATGAGTTTATGTGTTTTGATGTAACGAAGATACTTCGGAGTCCCAGATTTGATCACGAACATGATGAGGAGTCTCGACATAGTCGAGACATAAAGATTGATATATTGGATGGCTATATCCGGAAACCGGAAGTGTTCCGGGTGATTTCGAAGAAAATCGGAGTGCCGGAGGGTTACCGGAACCCCCCAGGGGAAAGTTGGGCCTTCATGGGCCATAGGGAAGAGGGGAGGCAGCCCACAAGGGGCAGCCGCGCCCCTCCCTATAGGGAGTCCAAATTGGACTAGGGAGGGGAGCGCGCCCCCCTTTCCTTCTCCTCTTCCTCTCCCTTCCTTCCTTCCCCTTCTCCTCCTAGTAGGACTAGGAAAGGAGGAATCCTACTCCTACGAGGAGGAGGATTCCTCCTCCCTTGGCGCGCCACTAGGGGCAGCCGGCCTCCCTCTTGCTCCTTTATATACGGGGCAGGGGGCACCCTAGGACACACAAGTTGATTGCTTCCAGCCGTGTGCGGTGCCCCCCTCCACCATAATCCACCTCGGTCATATCGTAGCGGTGCTTAGGAGAACCCTTATTTCGGTAACATCATCATCACCATCATCATGCCGTCATGCCGACGAAGCTCTCCCTCGACACTCTGCTGGATCGTGAGTTCATGGGACGTCACCGAGCCGAACGTGTGCAGATTGCGGAGGTGCCGTACTTTCAGTACTAGGATCTGTCGATCATGAAGACGTACGACTACATCAACCGCGTTGTCATAATGCTTCCGCTTATGGTCTACGAGGGTACGTAGACAACACTCTCCCCTCTCGTTGCTATGCATCACCATGATCTTGCGTGTGCGTAGGAATTTTTTTTTGAAATTACCGTGTTCCCCAACAGTGGCATCCGAGCCAGGTTTATGCGTAGATGTTATATGCACAAGTAGAACACAAAGGAGTTGTGGGCGTGGGTATATACATATTGCTTGTCGTCACTAGTTGATTCTTGATTCGGCGGTATTGTTGGATGAAGCGGCCCAGACCGACATTACGCGTACGCTTACGCAAGACTGGTTCTACCGACGTGCTTCGCACACAGGTGGCTGGTGGGTGTCTGTTTCTCCAAATTTAGTTGAATCGGATTCAATGAACAGGGTTCTGTCTGAAGATCAAAAAGCAATCACTATACTGCATTGTGGTTTTTGATGCGTAGGTAAGAACAGTTCTTTCTCAGCCCGTAGCAGCCACGTAAAACTTGTAACAACATAGTAGAGGATGTCTAACTTGTTTTTGCAGGGCATGTTGTGATGTGATATGGTCAAGACATGATGCTAAATTTTATTGTATGAGATGATCAAAGGCACAAGATGATGATGGCCATATCATATCACTTATATTGTTTGCATGTGATGTTTATCCTTATGCATCTTAATTTGCTTAGCTCGGCGGTATCATTATAAGATGATCTCTCACTAAATTTCAAGGTATAAGTGTTCTCGCTGAGTATGCATCGTTGCTACAGTTGGTCGTGCCGAGACACCACGTGATGATCGGGTGTGATAAGCTCTACGCTCACATACAACGGGTGCAAGCCAGTTTTGCACATGCAAAATAATCAGGTTAAACTTGACAAGCCTAGCATATGCAGATATGGCCTCAAAACACTGAGACCGAAAGGTCGAGCGTGAATCATATAGTATATATGATCAACATAGTGATGTTCACCATTGAAAACTACTCCATCTCACGTGATGATCGTACATGGTTTAGTTGATATGGATCACGTGATCACTTAGATGATTAGAGAGATATCTATCTAAGTGGGAGTTCTTAAGTAATTTGATTAATTGAACTTTAATTTATCATGAACTTAGTACCTGATAGTATTTTGCATGTCTATGTTGTTGTAGATAGATGGCCCGTGCTATTGTTCCGTTGAATTTTAATGTGTTCCTAGAGAAAGCTAAGTTGAAAGATGATGGTAGCAACTACATGTACTGGGTCCGTAACTTGAGGATTATCCTCATTGCTGCATAGAAGAATTATTTCCTGGAAGCACCGCTAGGTGACAAACCCGCTGCAGGAGCAACG
The DNA here is from genome assembly GCF_056163025.1 of Triticum urartu. Taxonomy (NCBI): domain Eukaryota; kingdom Viridiplantae; phylum Streptophyta; class Magnoliopsida; order Poales; family Poaceae; genus Triticum; species Triticum urartu. The sequence goes on along the minus strand of NC_141878.1, from coordinate 272,382,917 downwards.
CCAGATGTTGTGAACACCTGGCGGAGCAAAGCTGATGACTACTCGATAGTTCAGTGTGCCATGCTTTACGGCTTAGAACCGGGACTTCAACGACGTTTTGAACGTCATGGAGCATATGAGATGTTCTAGGAGTTGAAGTTAATATTTCAAGCAATTTCCCGGATTGAGAGATATGAAGTGTCCAATAAGTTCTACAGATGCAAGATGGAGGAGAATAGTTCTGTCTGTGAACATATACTCAGAATGTCTGGGTACCAAAACCACTTGACTCAGCTGCGAGTTAATCTTCCTGATGATAGTGTCATTGACAGAGTTCTTCAATCACTGCCACCAAGCTACAAGAGCTTCGTGATGAACTATAATGTGCAAGGGATGGATAAGACGATTCCTGAGCTCTTCGCAATGCTAAAGGCTGCGGAGGTAAAAATCAAGAAGGTGCATCAAGTGTTGATGGTCAACAAGACCACCCGTTTCAAGAAAAAGGGTAAAGGGAAGAAGGGGAACTTTAAGAAGAGCAACAAGCTAGTTGATGCTCAATTGAAGAAACCCAAGTCTGGACCTAAGCCTAAGACTAAGTGCTTCTATTGCAAAGGGACTGGTCACTGGAAGCGGAACTGCCCCAAGTATTTGGCGGAAAAGAAGGATGGCAAAGTGAAAGGTATATTTGATATACATGTTATTGATGTGTACCTTACTAATGCTCGCAGTAGTGCTTGGATATTTGATACTGGTTCAGTTGCTAACAATTGCAACTCGAAACAGGGGCTACAGATTAAGCGAAGATTGGCTAAGGACGAGGTGACGATGCGCGTGGGAAATGGTTCAAAAGTCGATGTGATCGCCGTCGACACGCTACCTCTACATCTACCTTCAGGATTAGTTTTAGACCTAAATATTGTTATTTGGTGCCAGCTTTGAGCATGAACATTATATCTGGATCATGTTTGATGCGAGACGGTTATTCATTTAAATCAGGGAATAATGGTTGTTCTATTTATATGAGTAATATCTTTTATGGTCATGCACCCTTGATGAGTGGTCTATTTTTAGTAAATCTTGATAGTAGTGATACACATGTTCATAGTATTGAAGCCAAAAGATGCAGAGTTGATAATGATAGTGCAACTTATTTGTGGCACTGCCGTTTAGGTCATATTGGTGTAAAGCGCATGAAGGAACTCCATTCTGATGGACTTCTGGAATCACTTGATTACGAATCACTTGGTACTTGTGAACCATGCCTCATGGGCAAGATGACTAAAACTCCGTTCTCCGGAACAATGGAGCGAGCAACAGAGTTATTGGAAATCATACATACTGATGTATGTGGTCCAATGAACATTAAAGCTCGCGGCGGATATCGTTATTTTCTCACCTTGACAGATGATTTGAGCAGATATGGGTATATCTACTTAATGAAACATAAGTCTGAAACATTTGAAAAGTTCAATGAATTTTAGAGTGAAGTGGAATATCATCATAACAAGAAAATCAAGTTTTTGTGATCTGGTCGTGGAGGTGAATATTTGAGTTATGAGTTTGGACTTCATTTGGAACAACACGGAATAGTTTCGCACCTCACGCCACCTGGAACACCACAACGTAATGGTGTGTCTGAACGTCGTAACCGCACTTTATTAGATATGGTGCGATCTATGATGTCTCTCACTGATTTACCGCTATCGTTTTGGGGTTATGCTTTAGAGACAGCTGCATTCACATTAAATAGGGCACAATCTAAATCCATTGAGACAACACCTTATGAACTGTGGTTTGGCAAGAAACCCAAATTGTCATTTCTTAAAGTTTGGGGCTGTGATGCTTATGTGAAGAAACTTCAACCTGATAAGCTCGAACCCAAATCATAAAAATGTGTCTTCATAGGATACCCAAAGGAAACTGTTGCGTACACCTTCTATCATAGATCTGAAGGCAAGATATTCGTTGCTAAGAATGGATCCTTTCTAGAGAAGGAGTTTCTCTCGAAAGAAGTGAGTGGGAGGAAAGTAGAACTTGATGAGGTAATTGTACCTGCTCCCTTATTGGAAAGTAGTTCATCACTGAAATCAGTTCTAGTGATTCCTACACCAGTAAGTGAGGAAGCTAATGATGATGATCATGAAACTTCTGATCAAGTTACTACCGAACCTCGTAGGTCAATGTTATGAGCGATTTACAATACAACCGGAGGAGGCCCGCTGGGCAGCAGATTAAGGGCTTGGACCACAAGTTATCTTAGGCTAGTCGTTTTTCAGGTTATAAATATTAGATTGTAAGATACATTTTGGAATTAAGCAATAAAGATAGTTCTATCATATTGCCCGGCTCTAGAGGAGCCGGAAACCCTAGCCGCAGCTTGCCCTAGCCGCCGCCCTTCTTCTCCCTCGCGATAGCGCAAAAACGCCAGAGCCGCCATCCTCGCCCTCAACCCTCGCGATCCTGCCCATATAACCTATAGAGTAGGGCCGGTAGGAACCCTAGTCCTACCAATTCGGTATCAGGTACCCGGGTTTCGACCATGTCTTCACCACCAATTCCGCCACCGCCGCCACCACCGCCGCTGCCTGCCAACTCCTCCACCGCCGCCGCTTCCGCGCCGGGCATCACGGCCTTGCTCTCAGCGGGCGCCCCGGCGTCGCTCTCGGCGCCGACCATCCCGGCACCCGGCACCGCGCCGGGCCACAGGCAGCCACCAGCCCCCGTCCAACTCACGCTGCCGCCGTCACCTCCCCCGCAGCCGTAGCAGTTCACACCGGAGGCAATGGCTGGCGTCCTCAACGACCTCATCGCCGTGGTCCAGGGCATTCGCCTCTACCTGACCAGTCCGTACGGGCCGCCTCCGCCACTCCATCCAGCAATGGCCGCGGGTCAGCAGGCGCTACCGTGGTACTCGGTACCGAGGGCCATCACCGGAGGCTACCCGGCACTCCCCGCCCCGGCGGCCGCACCGCCACCTTGGCCACAGTGGCCGCCGCATATCGCGCCGGCAACCGTGCCACTCGCCGCCACCACGGGCCCGCAGTGGCCCACCTGGACCGTGCCGGACGCGCCATCTTCCGCCACGCCATCTCTTCCAGCGGCCCCGAAGCAGGTTCCTCCACCGGCCCCACCCAGCCCTAACCTGGGCCGGTCTTCGCCGAGCGGACTTCCGATCCAGGAGGTCCGCTTTCTGTCGTCACCATCGCCACTCCCCGGCTGGCTTCACGGGCAGCCATCGGCCTACCCGGAGGCCCATCCACCGTCCGGTTTTCCGTTGCAGCCCGAGGCGTCGGGCGCCACCGGGGACTACACCGGGCCTTCCACCATGGACCGCGCGCCATCATCCGCCCTCCGCACCGCCGAGACAGTGGGCCAGGGCGCGCCACACCAGCAGCCGCCCCGGTTCGCCAAGATCGACTTCGCCACATACGACGGCTCCGACGACCCACTTAACTGGCTCAACCAGTGTGACCAGTTCTTCCGCGGACAGCGCACGCCCGCGTCGGAGCACACTTGGCTGGCTTCCTACCATCTCTGCGGGGCTGCCCAGACATGGTACTACGCCCTCGAGTAGGATGAGGGCGGCATGCCCCCGTGGGATCGTTTCCGAGAGTTGTGCCTTCTTTGTTTTGGGCCACCAGTCCGCGAGAGCCGTTTGGCCGAGTTGGGCCGCTTGCCGTTCACCTCCACGGTGCAGGACTTCGCCGACCGCTTCCAGGCCCTGGCGTGCCACGCGCCCGGTGTGACGGCCTTACAGCGGGCGAAGCTTTTCATCGGCGGCCTTCCCGACCACATCCGTGTGGATGTCGAGATGAAGGGGCCCCAAGACCTTCAGACATCCATGTACTATGCCCGGGCGTTCGAGCAGCGCGCCCAGGCCGTGACGCATCCATCCGCGCCACGTGGGGGCCGACAGCCTCCCTGGCCATCTCCAACAGCACCGGCGTCGTCTACAGCTGCCCCGACACCCACCCCAGCACCGACGCGGCCGTTCAGGCGCCTCACTCAGGCTGAACAGCTGGAACGCCGGCGACTGGGCTTGTGCTTCAACTGTGATGCGCCCTATGCACCGGGCCATGTTTGTCCCCGCCTCTTCTACTTGGAGACGACTGACGAGTCTGAGGAGGCGGGGATGGCCTCGGCGCTCCATCCCTTGCGGAGCCCGCAGCGGCACCTGCGCCTGCCCCGGCCACTGCCCTCGTGGTGTCCCTACACGAGCTGGCCGGCATCCGTGATGAACAGACGATGCTCTTACCGGTCATGATCCAGGGCGAGCGCCTGGTGGCCCTAGTGGACACAGGGTCCACGCATAACTTCCTGCTGGAGACCACCATGCGGCGCCTCGCATTACAGCCAACCGGCGGTGAGCAGTTGCGAGTCATAGTCGCTAATGGCGACCGTCTCCGCTGCCACGGGCTCACCCGCGACGTGCCCATCACTATCGGCGACGAGCACTTCACCATCACCTGCGCCGGCATCGACTTGGGCTGCTTCGGCTTCATCCTCGGCGTCAACTTCTTGCGCACTCTTGGTCCTATTCTTTGGGATTTCGATGCGCTGACGATGACCTTCTGGCGGTTGGGCCACCGCATTCGGTGGGCCGGCATTGGAGGTGCCGCACCTACCCCTCCACTCCAGCTAGCCGCGACCACCGCCACGGACGAGCACCCACTATTGGAGAGCCTCCTACAATAGCACACTGACATCTTCACCGAGCCACAGGGGCTGCCGCCCACCCGCGCGTACGATCACCGTATACATCTTCTGCTAGGCTCTCTGCTGGTGGCGGTACGGCCTTACCGCTACCCACAGTTGCAGAAGGATGAGTTGGAGCGGCAGTGTGCGCTCATGCTCGCGGCAGGCATCATCCGGCTCTCCACTTCGCCATTTACCGCGCCGATGCTTCTCATCCGCAAGTCAGACGGCACATGGCGTTTCTGCATCGACTACCGTGCCCTTAATGATGTCACACTTAAGGACAAGTTCCCTACTTCGGTGGTTGACGAGCTCTTTGATGAGCTCCACGGGGCACGCTTCTTCACCAAACTCGACCTCCGGTCGGGGTACCACCAGGTGCGCATGCACCCTGATGACATCGCCAAGATGGTGTTTTGGACTCATCACGGCCACTTCGAGTTCTTGGTGATGCCCTTGGGCCTCACCAACGCCCCGGCGACCTTCCAGGCTCTGATGAACGACGTCCTTCGGCCCTACTTACGCCGGTTTGTGCTCGTTTTCTTTGATAATATTCTGATCTAGAGTGCGTCTTAGGCAAAGCACCTACAACACGTCGCCATCGTCTTCAACGAGCTTCGGGCGCACCATCTCCGTCTTAAGCGCTCGAAGTGCTCATTCGGGACGCCTTCGGTGGCCTACTTGGGCCACGTCATCTCGGCCGACGGGGTCGCTATGGACGCCGACAAGGTGGCTGCCGTCGCTGCCTGGCCGACGCCCCATTCTCCGCGGGCTCTTCGCGGGTTTCTCGGCCTTGCTGGCTACGACCGGAAGTTCATCCGGGAGTTTGGTGGCATCGCTTCGCCACTCACGCGGTTGTTGCGCCGCGACGCTTTCGCCTGGGATGCGGAGGCGACGACAGCTTTTGAGGCCCTCAAGGGGGCCCTCACGACGGGACCCGTTCTTCAGATGCCGGACTCTGACCGGCCGTTCGTTGTGGACTGTGACGCCTCGGGTGGGGGGTTCGGCGCTGTGCTTCATCAGGGCGATGGCCCTCTTGCCTTCTTCAGCTGGCCCTTCGCCCCGCGCCATCTCAAGCTCGCGGCCTACGAGCGGGAGCTCATTGGCTTGGTGCAGGCAGTGCGCCATTGGCGGCCCTATCTGTGGGGCCGGTCTTTCCAAATTCGCACGGACCACTACATCCTCAAGTTTTTGCTGGATCAGAGGCTCTCGACCGTGCCACAACATCAGTGGATTAGCAAGCTCTTCGGCTTCGATTTCTCCATCGAGTACCGCCCGGGTCGTCTTAACACCGTGGCCGATGCCTTATCCCACCGCGATGCCGACCTCGATTCCATCACCGGCGACTCCGAGGGGCGGGCACTCTGCATCCGCTCAGGGACGACTTTCGGCCTCTTCGACGACATTCTCCGGGCCACCGCGACCGACGCCGACGCGGTTCTCCTGCAGCAGCAGCTGGCGGCCGGCGAACTGGAGGAGCCATAGCGCCTCTCCGACGGTTTGCTTGTCCATGGGCACCATCTCTTCGTTCCAGCCCATGATGATCTCCGTCACCAGGTCTTGCTGCTAGCCCACTCAGCTGGCCATGAGGGTGTGCAGAAAACCCTCCATCGTCTCCGCGCTGACTTCTACATTCCTGGTGATCGTGCCCTCGTTTGTGATTGGGTGCACTCTTGTGTGACATGTCAACGCAACAAGACGGAGACGCTACGGCCAGCTGGTCTTCTTCATCCCTTGGATGTGCCATCTCAGGTCTGGGCCGATATCTCCATGGACTTCATCGAGGGGCTTCCCAAGGTGGGAGGCAAGTCGGTCATTCTCACGGCGGTTGACCGCTTTTCTAAATATGCTCATTTCATCGCGCTGGGGCATCCCTACACCGCTGCGTCAGTGGCTCGTGCCTTCTTCGACGGTATTGTCCGTATGCACGGGTTTCCTGCTTTGATCGTTAGTGATCGCGACACGGTGTTCACAGGCCATGTCTGGCGCAATCTCTTCAAGATGGCGGACGTTAAGCTCCGCTTCAGCACGGCCTTCCACCCCCAGACGGACGGTCAATCTGAGGTGGTTAACAAGGTGATCGCCATGTATTTACGCTGTGTTACAGGTGATCGGCCTCGCACTTGGGTGGATTGGCTCGCATGGGCGGAGTACTGCTACAACACCTCCTATCACTCTGCCTTGCATGCCACACCATTTGAGGTGGTCTACGGACGGCCCCCTCCGCCTATCTTGCCGATGGGTGTGCCGAGGATGGTGTTTGTTGAGTTGGCATAGATCGAGATTAGGATTTGTCACTCCGAGTATCGGAGACGTATCTCTGGGCCCTCTCAGTAATGAACATCACTATAAGCCTTGCAAGCAATGTGACTAATGAGTTAGTTGCGGGATGATGCATTACGGAACGCGTAAAGAGACTTGCCGGTAATGATATTGAACTAGATATTGAGATACCGACAATCGAATCTCGGGCAAGTAACATACCGATGACAAAGGGAACAACGTATATCGTTATGCGGTTTGACCGATAAAGATCTTCGTAGAATATGTGGAACCAATATGAACATCCAAGTTCCACTATTGGTTATTGTCCGGAGACGTGTCTCGGTCATGTCTACATAGTTCTCAAACCCATAGGGTCCGCACACTTAACGTTCGGTGATGATCGGTATTATGAGTTTATGTTTTTGATGTACCGAAGATAGTTCAGAGTCCCGGATTTGATCACAAACATGACGAGGAGTCTCGAAATGGTCGAGAAATGAAGATTGATATATTGGACGGATATATTTAGAGACCATAAGTGTTCCTGGTGATTTCGGAGAAAACCGGAGTGCCGGAGGGTTATCGGAACCCCCTCGGGGAAAGTTGGGCCTTCATGGGCCATAGGGAAGAGGGGAGGCATCCCACAAGGGGCAGCCGCGCACCTCCCTATAGGGATTCTGTATTGGAGTAGGGAGGGGGGCGCGCCCCCCCTTTCCTTCTCCTCTTCCTCTGCCTTCCTTTCTTCCCCTTCTCCTCCAAGTAGGACTAGGAAAGGAGGAATCCTACTCCTACTAGGAGGAAGATTCCTCCTCCCTTGGCGCGCCACTAGGGCCGGCCGGCATCCCCCCTTGCTCCTTTATATACGGGGGCAGGGGGACACCCTAGGACACACAAGTTGATTGTTTCCAGCCGTGTGTGGTGCCCCCCTCCACCATAATCCACCTCGGTCATATCGTAGTGGTGCTTAGGCGAGGCCCTGTTCTAGTAACATCATCATCACCGTCATCACGCCGTTGTGCTGATGAAGCTCTCCCTCGACACTCTGCTGGATCGTGAGTTCTTGGGACGTCACCGAGCCGAACGTGTGCAAATCGCAAAGGTGCCGTACTTTCGGTACTAGGATCGGTCGATCGCGAAGACGTACGACTACATCAATCACGTTGTCATAACGCTTCCACTTACAATCAACAAGGGTACATTGACAACACTATCCCCTCTTGTTGCTATGCATCACCTTGATCTTACGTGTGCGTAGGAGTTGTTTTGAAATTACTGCGTTCCCCAATACTAGCAATAGGTCTATGTTTATCCTTTTTATCAGGTTTGGCAATTCTAGCTGCTTCTTCACAGAAGTAAATAACATGCCCATCTACATCTTCTTCCACAAGATCTTTAACCATAGCAATACTAGGTTCCACTTTAATTTGTTCATCAGGTTTAGGTGTTCTAATATAACTTTCGTTGACCACAGTTGAAACTTTAGCGTGTTCCTTTATCCTAACAGGGAAAGGTGGTTTCTCAATATAAGTAGAAGGAACAACTGGATCAACATTATAAAGTATAGTTTCTTCTTTAACTGGTACCGGTTCTTTGATTTCTTCTTTAATAGGTGGGTGATATTTAAACCACTTCTCTTTAGGGAGATCAACATGAGTAGCAAATGATTCACAAAAGGAGGCTACTATCTCACAATCAAGTCCATATATAGTGCTAAACTTTAGGAAAGCATTGGTATCCATAAAAGATTTAACACAATCATACTTAAGCTTAATACCTGACTCTTTACCTTCGTCGAGTTCCCAATCTTCAGAGTTGCGATTAATTCTTTCCAAAATATCCCACCGGAATTCAATAGTCTTCTTCATAAAAGAACCAACACAAGAGGTATCAAGCATGGTTTGATCATTACGAGAAAGCTGAGCATAAAAGTTCTGGATAATAATTTCTCTTGAGAGCTCATGATTGGGGCATGAATGTAACATTGACTTAAGCCTCCCCCAAGCTAGAGCGACACTTTCTCCTTCACGAGGCCAAAAATTATATATATAATTTTGATCACGATGAACTAGATGCATAGGATAATTTTTTTGATGGAACTCCAAATTAAAACGATTGCAATTCCAAGTTCCAATAGCATCGCATAGCCTATACCATGCCAATGCTTTCCCTTCAAAGGTAAAGGGAATTTTTTTTTCATAACTTCATCTCTGGGTAAACCTGCAAGCTTGAACAATCCACAAATTTGTTCTACATATATCAAGTGCATATCAGGATGTTCGGTTTCGTCTCCTGCATATGGATTAGCTAGCAGTTGTTCTATAATACCCGAAGGAATTTCATATTCGATATTTGCAGTATGTGCAGTAGGTTGAGGGGTAGCTAATTGTGGTTCCGGTCGAGGTGAAGATACCCCGAACAAACCCCTCAAAGGATTGTTTTCCATAGTAACAAGTGACAATAAATTTCATCACACTATATAAATGTTTCCTTACCAAATTCCACTTACCAAAGGCGCTTCCCTCCTCGGCAACAACGCCAGAAAATAGCCTTGATGACCCACAAGTATAGGGGATCAATTGTAGTACGAAGTCTTGGATAGATAGATTGGAAAGAATAGCTACAAACAATTTCTTCTTATGTTCTCCACTAGATAGGAACTTTGTAGTGATTCTTCATCACATGTTGAGGGATGTTTATATGATCCAATTATATTAGCAATATTGAATGATTGCACTAGCGAAAGTACGGACCCTATGCCTCATTTTCAAGCATTGCAATACCGTTTGTGCTCCGTTTTACCAATTGCTACCTTGCAGTTTTTTATTATTCCTATTAAAAAAATCAATATCTATTATCACTACTACTCTTTTATCACCATCTCCTTGCCGAACTAGTGTACCTATACAAATTACCATTGTATTTTGTGTGTTTGGTACACACGAGACTTTTTATTATTTGGTTGCAAGGTTGTTTGAGAGAGACCATCTTCATCCTACACCTTCCACGGATTGATAAACCTTAGGTCATCCACTTGAGGAAAAATTGCTACTGTACTACAAAACTCTGGGCTTGGAGGCCCAACACAAGTCTACAACAACAAGTTGTGTAGTAGACATTGATGACCCACAAGTATAGGGGAACAATTGTATCTCTTTTTGATAAGTAAGAGTGTCGAACCCAACGAGGAGCAGAAGGAAATGACAAGTGGTTTTCAGCAAGCTAATGTCTGCAAGTGCTAAAATTGTAAGTAGCAGAGTAGTTTGATAGCAAGGTAATTTGTAACGAGCAAGTAACTATAGTAGTAACAAAAGTGCAGCAAGTTAGCCCAACCCTTTTTAGGCAAAGCACAGGACAAAACGATTTCTTATAATAAGCAAAGCATTCTTGAGGGTACAGGGGAATTTCATCTAGTCACTTTCACCATGTTTGTTCGATTCATGTTCGCTACTTTGATAATTTGATATGTGGGTGGACGGGTGCTTAGGTGCTGTTCTTACCTGAACAGACCTCCTACTTATGATTAACCCTTCCGCAAGCATCCCCATCTACGAGAAAAGTATTAAGAATAAATTATAACCATACCATTAAACTTTTTGGATCCATTTGGTCCCTTACGGAATAGCGCATAAACTGGGGTTTAAGCTTCTGTCACTCTCGCAAGCCATCATCTAATTGCTACTCCACAATGCATTCCCTTAGGCCAAAATATGGTGAAGTGTCATGTAGTCGATGTTCACATGACACCACTAAGGGAATCACAACATACATACTATCAAAATATCGAACACATATCAAGTTCACATGATTACTTGCAACATGATTTCTCTCATGACCTCAAGAACAAAAGTAACTACTCACAAATGATAATCATGCTAAATATCAGAGGGGTATTAAATATCATATTGGATCTGAACATATAATCTTCCACCAAATAAACCATATAGTGATCAACTACAAGATGTAATCAACACTACTAGTCACCCACAAGCACCAATCTATAGTTCCGGTAACAAGATTGAACACAAGAGATGAACTAGGGCTTGAGATGAGATGGTGCTGTTGAAGATTTTAATGGAGATTTCCCTCCCCAAGATGGGAGAGTTGTTAGTGATGATGACGACGATGATTTCCCCCTCCAGGAGGGAAGTTCCCCCGGCGGAATCTCTCCGCCGGAAGGCAAAAGTGCTCCTACCCAAGTTCCGCCTTGAGACGGTGGCGCTCCGTCCCAAAAGTCCTCTCCTTATTTTTTTTCTAGGTCAAAATGACTTATATACCAGAAGATGGGCACCAGAGGTGGGCCTGGGTGAGCACAACCCTCCAGGGTGCGCCTGGGTTCCCTAGCGCGCCCAGGTGGGATTGTGCCCAGCTGGTGGGCTCCCTATGGTAGTTATTTGCTCCAATATTCTTCATTTATTTGATAAAAAATCTCCATTAATTTTCAGCTTGTTTGGAGTTGTGCAGAATAGGTGGCCTGATGTAGCTTTTCCAGGTCCAGATTTCCAGTTGCCGGAATTCCCCCTCTTTGTGTGTACCTTGCATATTATGAGAGAAAAGGCACTAGAATTACTCCAAAAAGCATTATTATAGATAAAAACAACATAAATAACATTAGGAAAACATGATGAAAAATGGACATATCAGACATCAAGCTCTTTTCTGGCGCCGTTGCCGGGGAGGTGAGCGCTTGAAGGTATATCTTCAGATCTGGCAATTGAATCTTTTAGTTTCTTATTTCATCACTAGTTTGGTTTATAAAAGAAAACTAAAAAAATGGATTTGTGGTGGTCTCATGTCGTTCATCTTTATAATGTCTTTCTTTAAAATCATGGGAAGGAAAATTGTGCTCAATTGATTGAAGCAAAATTCAATAAAATGATTGGCATGAATGATGAGCATGATTGCAATGTTGTTAGTTCAATTCCATGAATATTCAAAATGCTAATGATGATTGCACTAGTCATGAAAAAATGTTTCTTATAATCGTGTCAATCTTTGTGGAGTGGCAAGACTTTGTGAAGACATGCCTTATAGGGAAGATAGATTTTGTAAGAAGCATGAACATGATAGAACCAATTTTTTGCTCAAAGTGATAGATGAATTTGCTACAAAATTATGTTCTCTTTGTCCTATTACTTGTGAACTTTTCAACAAGGTTGGTCATCTCAATTTCTAATGCAAACTTTTTCACGATCTAATCATAGCCAAATATTGTAATTATTTGATCACCCTTGAACTTTATAACGAGCTTTGTCTATTTTTGGGGAGTGAAGAATTTCCACATAAAAATAGTTGGTTTGAAGTATTCAAGTTTTGGGTGAGTTATCGATATAAGGAGAATAAGGAGTGACAAGTCCCTCCGCTTGGGGATGCCCAAGGAATTCCAAGTTAATATTCAAGGAATATCCAAGCAACTAAGCTTGGGGATGCCCCAGAAGGCATCCTCTCTTTCGTCTCCAACATTATCGGTAACCTCACTTGGAGCTATATTTTCATTCGTCACATGTTATGTGTTTTGCTTGGAGCGCCATTTTATTTTGCTAGGATTTGCTTGATGTTATTTATATTAAGGTTTTGTATCTTTTATTTAATAAAAGTGGCAAGGGTAGCCTTTACCATGCTTATTTTGCAAGTATATGAGTTGCTGTTTCAAAACAGAAAGTTTGCCGTTGTTGCAAAAATTCCTGAGAAAAGTCAGAATGTAATAAAATGTTGAAACTTTTTGCACAATAAGCTTTGATAGACTTTCTACAGTGTGGTAAATGTTCAGAATTTTTTGAGTTAAATAAGTATGGATACTTCTTCATCCATTACAGACTGTCCTATTTTGGCAGATTGTTGTTATGTTTGCATTGTTTGCATATGTTTGCTTCCTTAATGCTTCTATTTGAGGATAGGAGTATTAAATATGCAGAGGCATTTAGTATGATATGTTTACATAATTTTTTAGTGATTTTCTACAGTGTAGAATGGTAAGGTTTTGCATTGATTTATACTAGCTTATATCACGGGTTCATGTTTAGTTTTGTGTGTATGAAGTTTTTAAGATTTAGGGAAACCATGATATAAAAGGAATTAAGGAGACGCAAAAGCTCAAGATTGGGGATGCCCAAGGCATCCCAAGATAATATTTCAAGAAGTCTTAAGCATCTAAGATTGGGGATGCCCCGGTAGGCATCCCACCTTTCTTCATCAACAATTATCGGTTAGTCTGGGTTGAGCCTAAGTTTTTGCTTCTTCACATGATGTGTGCTATTCTTAGGATGTCATTTTATTTTGTTTTCGATTGCTGTTTTAATAAAATACTTAGATCTGGAAGTTTTTAAATTAGAGAGAGTCCACAATTCTCTACCTATTTACTTAACTACTCGCTTGATCTTCACTTATATCTTTTTGGAGTAGCTTGTCATTTAGTCTTGTGCTTCACTTATATCCTATGAGTGAATTGTTGAATGGATTGAATATCATGAAGTTGAAATTATATTTTACCTAGTGGTAGCTTCACATTGGGTTTAGAAACTGAAATCTTGTGAATCTTGACAATCACAATATTGGTCATACAAGCAATTCATGAATGATTAGTATAAGGAAGAGAACTTTCAGATGCAAATATATTATCTTGGACATCTTCTATGATTGTGAATACCCATTAATTATATTCAAACTTGAGCTAATTAGTTGAAGTTGGACAAGGAAGACAACATAATGAGTTATGGTTGTGTATATTTGCACAGAAGGTATATTGTTATAGATCCTCCAAAATGTTGTGTTTGCCTAGGATCTTTTGCTAGCCAAAAATTCATACTAAGTAGTGTCGGATTCGGGGTTCCGTAGACCCTTGTGAGGTTCGAACACTGGGGTGCGTGCGAAGAACTCCCTCTTCCCAACCGGCCGACACAATGATTCTACAACCTAGCTCGACGAACCCGAGGGACAAAGGACACAGTAGTTTATCCTGGTTCGGGCCACCTTGCGTGTAATACCCTACTCCAGCTTTGTGGTGGATTGCCTCGAGGGGCTGAGGATAAACTAGTACAGTCGACGAACAACCTCAAGAGGTGAGGTGTTCTTGAGCTCAATGAGCTAGTGAGGTGGTCAGGGTGGAATGTACCCTCTTCTTCTATGGTGGTGGCTAGGCCCTATTTATAGTGGCCTTGGTCCTCTTCCCAAATGTAGGCGGGAAGGGATCCCACAACGGCCAAATTCAAAGGGAGATAACTAGTACAAGCTATCGTGAAAAAAGTAGTCTTCGCCTGCAAAAGGCTCTGGTGGTGACGCTGCAGTGGGCTCCGCGATGACCTCCGTCCTGGCGTCCTGGCGGTCTTGGTCTTGTTGCACCGATATGGAAACCTTTGCTTGATTCCTCGAGACTCCGCGCCTGCGCTTTCCCCCTTGGCACCAAAGGGGAAACCGGTACACTACACCCGCTAGCGCCCGCCTGGCCTTGGTCGTCATGGCTCACGTCAAGTGAACCTTCTGAGGTGCTCCTTGCATTGATATCTCCGCTCCTCGGGAGCTAGCCTGGTGACGCCGCCCCTCAGGGAGGTCTTGGCGTCGTTCGCCTCGCGAGGCTTGGTCCCTCATGAGGGTCTTGGGTTGTTGTTGATGAAACTGGGCTGTACCGGGCCGTCGATGGAGCAACACCGTGGGCCGCACGCAGGCAAGTATGGGTAGCCCCGTTCCTAGGATGCCGATAGTAGCCCCCGGGCCCAAGGCACACTCAAACTTGGCTTCGAGGCGAAGCCAAAGGGCAAGTGCGGAGCGCCGCGGGCCCCAACCGCCTACGGCCTTGGTCGACTCTTGGTGATTGATGGGACGTGGGCGCCTCCGCTTCCCCATGCTGCCTTGGAAACCGTTTGACTTGACAAGACTCTGCTGCATGTAGAGAAAAACCATCATTACGTGCGATCGTGGGGGCCGGCGGTTGGACTCCTCCTGGCAATAAATGAGGGGAGGGGCGGAGCCCCCTTGCTCAACTTTGTCTTGTCGCAGTCAGCTTCTTCTTCTTCTTCTTCTTCTTCTTGGTCTCTCCATCTTGCTGACTTGCCGTAGCACCCATGGCGCTGATGTGGAAGCTCTCCGCTGCTGAGAAAGGGAAGGCCCCCAAGGAGGGACCTGGCTCGCCGCCGCCTAAGAGGGGGCGAGGAAGCCCCCGCAAACATGCCGCGACCCCTGCGGCGGCTCCTCGGGGGCGAGGGCACACCTCGGCCGGTCGTGGCAGTGCTTCTTCTCGTGGTGGGTGTCGCCGGGGGCGAGGCAGCCCTTGCAAGGAGGGGAGGTGTGCCATGGTCACCCGACCTCCCCGGCCATGCTTCCACTCGGCGGAGGTGCTCCCGGAGTTCATCGTGTAGTCGGAGAGGCCGGCCGGCACCTGGCTCCAGCTTCCGTGCTCCTTCGCCGATGAGCTACCGGCCATGGGTCCTGACGGACTCTGGCTGCAGGCCAACGGCTGCTGTAGCAAGGCCTCGTGGGCTGCAGTCGATATCTCCGCCACGGGCAGCATGGCCCTGACTCACGGCTGGCAGCCGTTCGCCCGCGCGTGGCCTGAGCGGGAGGTGCACCGTCCACATCAAGTACGATGGCGTCGCGACCCTCTTCGTGAGGATGTTTGGGGAAGATGGTCACCGTGCAGGGTGCTGCCTCGAAGACAGCGGTGGCGACAACGAGCTCGGCCTCGACGACGACCGTGACGACGCTGAGGGTGAGCTCGCCCTTGGCAACGGCCGCGGCTCGTCCAGTGGCGGCAGCTCCCTCTCTAGCGAGAGCACCAACAACGGTGACTACGACCAGCCGCCACGCTGCTAGGCTCACTTCGAGGACGGTGGTGGGTCGTCTCGTTGGCATGCTTCGGTGAAGCATGAGGATGGTTCGGGCTGAGCTGAGTCTGGGAGGCCCTTGGAACCAGGCCTCGTGAGCTGCTGCGGTCGCTCGGGACACTTTTGTTTAACCTTTCCTTTCTTCCTGCATTTGAAAAGAAAGTAGAGGGCCCTGTAGGGGCATGTAATGAACTATGACATTTATGGTGCTATGCTATGTTTATTTTTCTGATGTTATGCTGCGGTGTTCATGCTTCAAATGGGTAGGGTAGGATAACCTTAGCTTGATATACCCGCGATATTCTTGCATTATTCTTGCGTCCCATGATGGCGCGTCCTCCATCATCTCGTGAGGTCCCCTTACCGCTGGCTCAGGGGTAGCTGGCCTCAGGAGGCATCGTGAAGCTGTAGAATCGTTAGAAAATTTTGTCAAGTGTCATATTCTCCCTTGCGCGAGTCCTCAGGCGCGAGCTAGTCGTGGCTTAGTGCATCGCGTCGCAGTACCTGGGGGGCACAGACTTAAGGGGATGCGGCAACCACAAGCTAGGTGGAGAGTGTCTCGCGAGGATAAAAAAAGCCAAGGCCCTGGGGGACAAGGCTGCGACGAGGTATGTTCGTGGCATGGGACAGGCCCGACGAGCACGCACATACCTGCCCAGCCCCCGCGCATGAGAGGCGCGAGGAAGAGCGGCGGGCAAGTGCCGCCCCTCCTTGGCCGTGACCGGTCAGTCAAGAGAAAAGGCGAGAGGGAAATCCAACTTGGCAATCCAAAATGCGAGAAATCCAAATTCCACTAAGAAAGATCGCAAACCAACCACAGAAAGCAAGCAAATGAACAGCCGTGTCCGGCACCTGGTCTAGTCTTGTCACCAGCACGGAGCTAAGTGCTGCCACTAGGACGTGGGAGGGAGCCCCCGAGGACCGAGGGCGGCTCTCCGGAGACTCCGGGGCGTGTACAGCCCCACTCATTATTACATGAGAGTGTCACGAGCGGAGACCTTCACAGGCACCGGGCCTTGCTTCATGGGTAGAACTTCCGGAGGTGTTGGATGTTCCAGGCATTCTGGATGGGGATCCCATCCTGCGTCTCTAGGCGCGCGGCACCAGGCCTGGAGACGCGGGCGACCCGTAACGCCCTCGATGCGGCTATATCTCCCACGTGTCGAAGCATGACTTAGAGGCATAACTACATTGAAAGCAATGTAGCAAGTGAGGTAATCTTCACAACAACCCATGTAATACATAAGGGAAAGAGATACATAGTTGGCGTACAATCGCCACGTCACACAATGCATAAATAAGTCATTACATTCATCCAGTTACACTCAAGGTCCGACTACGGAACCAAAATAAAGATAAACCCAAATGCAACATAGTCCCCGATCGCCCCAACTGGGCACCGCTACTGATCATCTGGAAAAGACACGTAGTATCGTCCTGAGTCCTCATGGAACTCCCACTTGAGCTTAGTTGAATCTCCTGGAGCGGTATCATCGGTCCCTGCACCTGGTTTTGCAAGTAATCTGTGAGTCACGGGGACTCAGCAATCTCACACCCTCACGATCAATACTATTTAAGCTTATAGGAAGGGTAAAAGGTATGATGTGGAGCTGCAGCAAGCGACTAGCATATATGGTGGCTAACATACGCAAATGAGAGCGAGAAGAGGAGGCAAAGGCACAGTCGATGAACTATGATCAAGAAGTGATCCTAGAACAACCTACATTCAAGCATAACTCGAGACCGTGTTTTCTTCCCGGACTCCTCCGAAAAGAGACCATCACGGCCACACACTCAGTTTATTCATTTTAATCAAGTTAAGTTTCAGGCTATCTACAATCGGACATTAACAAATTCCCATCTGCCCATAACTGCGGGCACGGCTTTCGAAAGTTCAAATCACTGCAAGGGTGTCCCAACTTAGCCCATCACAAGCTCTCCCGGTCAACGAAGGATATTCCTTCTCCCAAGACAATTCGATCAGACTCAGAATCCCGATTACAAGACATCTCGACAATGGTAAAACAAGTCCAGCAAAGCCGCCCGAATGTGCCGACAAATCCCGATAAGAGCTGCACATATCTCGTTCTCAAGGCACACTCAGATAGGTCAAGCTACGAGTAAAACCAACCCTCGAGATACCCCGAGGTGGCCCCGCAGGCTGCCCATTTCGGACCAACACTTAGAGGAGCACTGGCCCGGGGGGTGGGTTAAATAAAGATGACCCTCGGGCTCCGGAAACCCAAGGGAAAAAGAGGCTAGGTGGCGAATGGTAAAACCAAGGTTGGGCATTGCTGGAGGAGTTTTATTCAAGGCGAACTGCCAAGGGGTTCCCATTATAACCCAACCGTGTAAGGAACGCAAAATCAAGGAACATAACACCGGTATGACAGAAAACTAGGGCGGCAAGAGTGGAACAAAACACCAGGCATAAGGCCGAGCCTTCCACACTTTACCAAGTATATAGGTGCATTAAAATAGACAAGATATAATAATGATATCCCAACAATAAACATGTTCCAACAAGGAACAAACTCCAATCTTCACCTCCAACTAGCAACGCTATAAGAGGGGCTGAGCAAAGCGGTAACATAGCCAAACAACGGTTTGCTAGGACAAGGTGGGTTAGAGGTTTGACATGGCAATATGGGAGGCATGATAAGCAAGTGGTAGGTATCGTAGCATAGGCATAGCAAAAGAGCGAGCATCTAGCAAGCAAAGATAGAAGTGATTTCGAGGGTATGGTCATCTTGCCTGCAAAGTTCTCCGAGTTGACATTAGCTTGATCCTCGTAAGCGTACTCAACGGGCTCCTTGATCACGTACTCATCTCCCGGCTCTACCCAAGCAAGAACAACAAGCAAAGGGAGACACAATCAACCACGTGCAATGCACAAGCAACATGATGCAAAACATGGCATGATATGCGGGATGTGATATGCGATGCATATGCATGATTCGGAAAGGAAAGACTGAACCTGGCCTCAACATGGAAAACCAAGAGTGCCACTGGAAAGAGGAGTTGATTTCGGTCAAAACCGATATAAAGATCACCGGAATCGGATGCACGGTTTGGAAATGACAGGCAAAACAAATATGGCACGGGTCTGCGATTAACATCACGAGGCCATCTAAATGCATCAAGAACAACATGCTACAGCACTCTAACATGACAACAAAATACATGGCAGGGATCCACTCAAGATGCTTGACAAAAGATGAACACTGAGCTACGGCTAAATCGCTCAATAGCAGGTCCAAACAAGCATGGCAAAAGTGCAAAAGATATCAAGTGAAATTAACATCAAGTCAGGAATTTAACATCAGGAAGCAATGTTTAGAGCAAGATAACTAAATGCTACAGGAACATACCATGGCAAATCAAGGCATCGCATGAAGCTACTCAAAGCCTACAATAAAAGTCCCTTACTGACCATAAGCCAAAAGGGATCATAAAATACAATGGCATCCATGTGAACATAGCAATTATCGTTAACAGATTCAGACTTGGTGAAAAACTGGAACATGGCAAAACAGATATCAAGTAAGCATGTTTACAAGCTCGATGCACTCTCCACAAGGCATGGCATGATAAACTAAGCATACACCCAGCAAGTAGACATGGCATAGAAGCTAGACATGGCAAGAACAACATCATAGCATGCATAGATTACTACAACAACCTCAGTAAAAATGCTTAACATGTAAACATTCTCCCAGGAACATTTTATAGCAAAAGTAGAGCTCGATTGACTCAAGATAGGGTGCCCCATAATTGCAAACAAAGACATGGATTGATAGAGCACCACAATATCTACAAAACAACCTTACTGATCATGCTCAAAAGGGGCACGGATCACTCGGTAGCAACATGAACACATGGCATAAAAATAATGACAGGGCCAAGACTTAGAATATTTCTAAGTCCCTGAAATCAGCAACATTAAGTGAGCTACTTTGCATGCTTGTGCTAGTCACCATAGAGATCACAAAAATACATGGAATACACCCTTGTAAATATGGCATGGCATACTTCAAATCACATGTAGAGATCAAGATCATAGCATGCACACATCAATCATGGCAAAAATGACAAATATCCAATTACTGATATGAAACTGAAACTAACAGAAACTAGCACTCTTCCAACATCATTTAGGGCATCAAGATGAGCTCAAATGAATATGATGCAATGAGATGAAATGAAGTACTCGTCGAGACTAACATTTCGATATGCTACACGCACGAATCAGAGCCACGGATGCAGAGTTATGGCATGTCAAAGTATGCAAAAAATATCTGGGAGGAGGAAAAAGTCAACCCGAGATTAGGGTTTCAGATCCAGATCGGATCGGGATCTCGCCGGAGCACAAACTTCGAGGTCGCCAGAAATGGAGCCGCGGTGGCGAGCTTGGAGTCGGACTTGGGCGCGTCGGCCGGAGCTGGCCGGAGTCGACGCGGGAAGGCGGAGGACGGGCGCGGTGAGGGCGGTGGTCGCCGCGGCAGGACGGCTCGGCCGGGCGCGGTCGCCGGAGTTGCGGTCGCCGGAGCAGGGCGGAGGGCGGCGGCCGGTCGGGCGAAGCGGCGAGGGCGGGCGGTGCGCGGCAGGAGGATGAAGGCGGCGGGCGCGGGCGCTCGATGGGCTTCGAGGGCCCCGGCCTGGCCGAGCGGGCCGGCAGGGATGAGGCGGCGATGTGGTGCCCGCAGGGACACGTGGCAGGATGTGGTTAACGGCGGCGGGAGCGTCCGGCGCGGCGCGGACGTTTTCTGGCACGCGGATGAGGAGCGGACTAGGGTTAGGGGGGAAGAGACCCGAAAATTTCGGGGGAGGTCTAGATTTATAGGTAGAGGGAGCTAGGAGGCTCCAAATTGAGCACAGTGTGCGGCCACGCGATCGTGATCGAACGTCCTAGGTGATGGAGGAGGTTTAGATGGGTTTTGGGCCACTTTGGAGGGGTGTTGGGCTGCAACACACACGAGGCCTTTTCGGTCCCTCGGCTAACCGTTGGAGTATCAAACGAAGTCCAAATGGCACGAAAATTGACAGGCGGTCTACCGGTATTAAACCAAGGCCGCATGACAAGTCTCGGTCCAATCCGAAAACGTTTAACACCCGCACACGAAATGAGGTAGAAAGGGACACCAGAGGATCTAGGAGCGCCGGAATGCAAAACGGACAACGGGGAAAAATGCTCGGATGCATGAGACGAACACGTATGCAAATGCAATGCACATGATGACATGATATGAGATGCATGACAAAGACAAAAGCACAAGAAGACAAAAGACCGACAACGAGGAAATATCATAACTTAGTGCCGGAAATGGCAAGAGTTGGAATACAATTATGGCAAATTACATGCGGGGTGTTACAACACTCCACCACTACAAAAGGATCTCGTCCCGAGATCTAGGACTGGAACAACTCCGGGTACTCAGAATGGAGGTGGTCCTCGCGTTCCCAGGTGGCTTCACGGTCGGAATGATGTGACCACTTGACTTTTAGGAATTTGAGAGACTTGTTGCGAGTCTTGCGCTCAGTTTCTTCAAGAATAGCAACGGGGTGCTCATGATAAGACATGTCTTCTTGGAGATCAATATCTTCAAAGTTGACGGTGCGTTCAGGAGTCTTGAAACACTTGCAGAGTTGAGACACGTGAAACACGTCGTGCACGTTTGCAAAGTTGGATGGAAGCTCAAGTTGATAGGCGAGATCGCCTCGTTTGCCAATGATCTTGAAAGGACCCACATATCTAGGGGCAAGCTTCCCTTTGATACCGAAGCAACGAGTACCTTTCATTGGAGAGATGCGGAGGTACACATGGTCTCCGATCTCGAAAGACAAGTCACGATGCTTGCTATCATAGTAACTCTTCTGGCGCGATTGCGCGGCTTTGAGATTATCACGAATGACTTTGCACATTTCTTCAGCCTCTGTGATCAAGTCATTGCCAAGAAGTTGGCGTTCACCAGTCTCTGACCAGTTAAGAGGAGTACGACACTTCCTGCCATGGAGAATTTCGAATGGGGCCTTGCCCGAACTCTCTTGGAAGTTGTTGTTGTAGGAGAACTCGGCATATGGGAGACAATCTTCCCACTTCATGCCGAAAGAAATGACGCAATCCCTGAGCATATCTTCAAGAATCTGATTTACTCGCTCAACTTGGCCACTGGTTTGAGGATGAAAGGCTGTGCTGAAGCGGATGTTGGTGCCCATGGCCTTCTGAAAAGAATCCCAAAACATAGAGGTAAAGATGCTACCATGATCTGAAGAGATCAACTGCGGAATGCCGTGCAGAGAGACAATCCTGGAGGTATATAGCTCTGCCAACTGAGCTGTTGTGATAGATTCTTTGATAGGCAGAAAATGAGCCAGTTTAGTGAGCTTGTCGATGACAACGAAGATTGTATCATTGCCACGCTTGGACTTTGGAAACTCAGTCACGAAGTCCATCTCAATATGGTCAAACTTCCATTCTGGAATGGCAAGAGGTTGGAGGAGACCAGCTGGTCATTGGTGTTCTGCTTTCACTCTTCTGCAGACATCACATTCATTCACGAAGTGAGCAATCTCGCGCTTCATTCGAGTCCACCAATACAACTGCTTGAGGTCCTGGTACATCTTTGTACTTCCAGGGTGAATAGAAAGGAGTGAATTGTGAGCCTCGTTCATAATGACTTTACGAAGGTCGCCTTTAGGCACAACAATGCAATCCTCGAAGAATAGAGTATCCTTGTCATCAAGACGATAACACTTGTACTTGGGTTGACTCTTGGCAATCCCAATCTTCACCTTCTTCACCATAGCATCAAGAAGTTGAGCTTCGTGAATCTGATCTTCCAAAGTAGGAGATACTTGGAGGCTGGCAAGAAATCCTTGAGGAACAACTTGAAGATTGAGTTTGCGGAAAGCTTCACAAAGCTCTGGTTGGTAGGGCTTGATAATCAGACTATTGCAGTAAGCCTTCCTGCTCAATGCGTCAGCAATTACATTGGCCTTGCCTGGAGTATATCGATACTCGGATTATACTCTTGAATCATCTCAACCCAACGAGTCTGCCTGAGGTTGAGGTTTGGTTGAGTGAAGATGTACTTGAGACTCTTATGATCAGTGAAGATGTCCACTTTTCTTCCCAACAAGAGATGTCTCCAAGTTAAAAGAGCATGGACAACTGCTGCCAACTCGAGGTCATGAGTGGGGTAATTCTTTTCATTGGGCTTCAACTGGCGAGAGGTATAGGCCACAACTTTCTTCTCTTGCATCAACACTACACCAAGACCTTGAAGGGAAGCATCACAGAAGACCTCGAACGGTTTGGATTCATCAGGAGGAGTCAGAACTGGAGCAGTGACTAACTTCTCTTTCAGGGTGTTGAAAGCGATGCACATTCAGGAGACCAGACATACTTCACATGCTTCTGGAGAAGGTTGGAAAGAGGCTTTGCGATCTTAGAGAAGTTCTCAACGAACCTTCGACAATATCTTGCGAGCCCAAGGAAGCTGCGGAGATGCTTCACGTTCTGAGGTGGTTCCGAATTCACAATTGCAGACACCTTCTCAGGATTAACAGCTATGCCCTTGGCAGAGATGATATGGCCAAGGTAGAGAACCTCATCGAGCCAAACCTCGCACTTAGAAAACTTCACATAGAACTGATGTTCTCTGAGTTTATCCAGCACCAATCTCAAATGCTTGGCACGATCCTCCTTGTTCTTGGAAAAGACCAAAATGTCATCGAGGTAGACCAAGACAAAGTCATTTGTGTAGGCATTGAAGATGAAGTTCATCATGCGAGAGAATGTTGGCGGAGCATTGACGAGGCCGAAAGACATGACAGTGTATTCATATGAACCATAGCTTGTTCTGAATGCTATCTTGGGGACATCTTCTTCACGAATGCGAATCTGATGATAGCCCATATGGAGATCAAGCTTGGAGAATACTTGAGCACCTTTGAGTTGTTCGAAAAGCTCGTTGATGTTGGGAAGTGGGTACTTGTTCTTTATGGTCTTCTTGTTCAATGGACGGTAGTTGACACAAAGTCAGTTCGTTCCATCCTTCTTCTTGACGAAAAGAACACCACAACCCCATGGAGAAGAACTTGGTCGGATGAGACCCATTCGCTCTTGAATATCGAGTTGCTTCTTCAACTCCTTCAACTCTTCAGGTCCAAGCTTGTAAGGATGTTTGCGAACAGGTTCCATGCCAGGCTCAAGATCGATCCCGAATTCAACTGGCCGGTGCAGAGGCATTCCTGGAAGCTCTTCTAGAAAGACGTCTTGATATTCGCAAACGACTAGAATCTGAGAGATGGCATCCAGCTCACCCTTCTCATTGAGAGAAAACAGTCGGATGGTATCATCCCGAGCGGCAAAAACGATTACATCCCCAGACGAATGTGTCAATTGAATCTGCCTTGCCGCACAATCAAGCTGAGCCTTGTGCTTAGAAAGCCAATCCATTCCGAGAATAAGATCGATATCCGAGTTACCAAGGACCATTGGAGAAGAAAGAAACTTATAGTCGCCCAACGTGATAGTAACATCTGGAACCACCAAACTGGCACTCAAGCGTTTACCCAGAGAAACGATATCCATTGCTTTGCCCAAATGAGAAGAAGCGAATTCATTCTTGGCAAAAAAGGGCTTTGACATGAAACAATGCGATGCACCAGTGTCAAAAAGAACTTTTGCGGAAATATCGTTAACAGGAAGGTTACCCATAATTAAATCTTATGAGTCCTCTGCCTGAGCTGCGTTCAACAAGTTGACCTTAGCGTGCTTGCGATTATGCTTCACCACTGCGGTACTAGCAAATCTCACAGGAGGAGGAGAAGGAAGACGCCTCTGATTGAAGCATTTGTTGGCATAGTGACCCTTCTGCTGACACTTGTTGCACGTGACCTCCGAGAGCGGACAGTGATACGGAGCACTTGATCTTGGATCATGAGACGAAGTCTTGTTCCGAAAGCCTGGGTTGGGTGGGTGGGAAGATCCATTGCCACCTTTGCTCTTCTGCTGATAAGGCTGACAAAACGGAGGAGGAGGAGGCCTGTCGATGAACTATGATCAAGAAGTGATCCTAGGACAACCTACATTCAAGCATAACTCGAGACCATGTTCTCTTCCCGGACTCCGCCGAAAAGAGACCATCACGGCCACACACTCAGTTGATTCATTTTAATTAAGTTAAGTTTCAGGTTATCTACAACCGGACATTAACAAATTCCCATCTGCCCATAACCACAGGCACGGCTTTCGAAAGTTCAAATCCCTGCAGGGGTGTCCCACTTAGCCCATCACAAGCTCTCACCATCAACGAAGGATATTCCTTCTCCCAAGACAATCCGATCAGACTCGGAATCCTGATTGCAAGACATCTCGACAATGGTAAAACAAGTCCAGCAAAGCCGCCCGAATGTGCTGACAAATCCCGATAGGAGCTGCACATATCTTGTTCTCAGGGAACACTCAGATAGGTCAAGCTACGAGTAAAACCAACCCTCAAGTTACCCCGAGGTGGCCCCGCAGGCTGCCCATTTCGGACAAACACTCAGAGGAGCACTGGCCCGGGGGAAGGGGGCTTAAATAAAGATGACCCTCGGGCTCCGGAAACCCAAGGGAAAAAGAGGCTAGGTGGCGAATGGTAAAACCAAGTTTGGGCATTGCTGGAGGAGTTTTATTCAAGGCGAACTGTCAAGGGGTTCCCATTATAACCCAACCGTGTAAGGAACGCAAAATCAAGGAACATAACACCGGTATGACAGAAAACTAGGGCGGCAAGAGTGGAACAAAACACCAGGCATAAGGCCGAGCCTTCCACCCTTTACCAAGTATATAGGTGCATTAAAATAGACAAGATATAATAATGATATCCCAACAATAAACATGTTCCAACAAGGAACAAACTCCAATCTTCACCTGCAACTAGCAACGCTATAAGAGGGGCTGAGCAAAGCGATAACATAGCCAAACAACGGTTTGCTAGGACAAGGTGGGTTAGAGGTTTGACATGGCAATATTGGAGGCATGATAAGCAAGTGGTAGGTATCATAGCATAGGCATAGCAAAAGAGCGAGCATCTAGCAAGCAAAGATAGAAGTGATTTCGAGGGTATGGTCATCTTGCCTGCAAAGTTCTCTAGTTGACGTTAGCTTGATCCTCGTAAGCGTACTCAACGGGCTCCTCGATCACGTACTCGTCTCCCGGCTCTACCCAAGCAAGAACAACAAGCAAAGGGAGACACAATCAACCACGTGCAATGCACAAGCAACATGATGCAAAACATGGCATGATATGCGGGATGTGATATGTGATGCATATGCATGATTCGGAAAGGAAAGACTGAACCTGGCCTCAACATGGAAAACCAAGGGTGCCACTGGAAAGAGGAGTTGATTTCGGTCGAAACCGATACAAAGATCACCGGAATCGGATGCACGGTTTGGAAATGACAAGCAAAACAAATATGGCACGGGTCTGCGATTAACATCACGAGGCCATCTAAATGCATCAAGAACAACATGCTACAGCACTCTAACATGACAACAAAATACATGGCAGGGATCCACTCAAGATGCTTGACAAAAGATGAACACTGAGCTACGGCTAAATCGCTCAATAGCAGGTCCAAACAAGCATGGCAAAAGTGCAAAAGATATCAGTTTGCAGACTTAGTGAAATTAACATCAAGTCAGGAATTTAACATCAGGAAGCAATGTTTAGAGCAAGATAACTACATGCTACAGGAACATATCATGGAAAATCAAGGCATCGCATGAAGCTACTCAAAGCCTACAACAAAAGTCCCTTACTGACCATAAGCCAAAAGGGATCATAAAATACAATGGCATCCATGTGAACATAGCAATTATAGTTAACGGATTTAGACTTGGTGAAAAACTGGAACATGGCAAAACATATATCAAGTAAGCATGTTTATGAGCTCGATGCACTCACCACAAGGCATGGCATGATAAACTAAGCATACACCCAGCAAGTAGACATGGCAAGAACAACATCATAGCATGCACGGATCAACTACAACAACCTCGGTAAAAATGCTTAACATGTAAACATTCTGCCAGGAACATTTTATAGCAAAAGTAGAGCTCAATTGACTCAAGCTAGGGTGCTCCATAATTGCAAACAAAGACATGGATGGATAGAGCACCACAATATCTACAAAACATCCTTACTGATCATGCTCAAAAGGGGCACGGATCACTCGATAGCAACATGAACACATGGCATAAAAATAATGACAGGGCCAAGACTTAGAATATTTCTAAGTCCCTGAAATCAGCAACATTAAGTGAGCTACTTTGCATGCTTGTGCTAGTCACCATAGAGATCACAAAAATACATGGCATAAGCCCCTGTAAAGATGGCATGGCATACTTCAAATCACATGTAGAGCTCAAGATCATAGCATGCACAGATCAATCATGGCAAAAATGACAAATATCCAATTACTGATATGAAACTAAAACTAACAGAAACTAGCACTCTTCCAACAGCATTTAGGGCATCAAGATGAGCTCAAATGAATATGATGCAATGAGATGAAATGAAGTACTTGTCGAGACGAACATTTTGATATGCTACACGCACGAATCGGAGCCACGGATGCATATGTAGGATTTCGGGTTCCGGCAGACCCTTAAGGTTCGAACACTGGGGTGCGCGCGGAGATTTCGCCTTCTACCTACCTGCACCCCTCCGCCTCGCTAAGATCTAAGCTATGGAAAGAACAGCACAAGAGACACAGGGTTTATACTGGTTCGGGCCACCGTTGTGGTGTAACACCCTACTCCAGTGTGTGGTGTGGTGGATTGCCTCTTGGGCTGATGATGATGAGCAATACAAGGAAGAACAGACTCGCGATGGTCTATTCTTGGCTGAGGGGATGAACTGCTAGGAGGAGTTCAGTCACCCTTCTCTCTCTCTCTCTTCTCGATTCTCTCTCCGATTTCGATCCTAGCTAGTTTCTCTCTTGGCTTCTAGATTCTCCCTTCTTGATTCCGATCTCGATCCCCCTACCCTAGGGGTGGCTAGTCCTATTTATAGGCAAAGGCCCTGGGCCTCTTCCCAAATATTGAGCGGGAAGGGCGCCAACAATTGGCCATTTTGAAGGGGAACATCTGGTACACTTATCCTGACTAAAGTTGGTCCTTGCCTGCCAAAGACTCTGGTGGTGATGCTGGCTTGGGCTCCACAATGACTTCCTCCCTGCCGTTGGACTGGTCTTGGTCTCGTTGCACCGAAACGGGTGCCTTTGCTTGATGCTCTCGCCTGCGCTTGCTCCCTTTGCACCAAAGAGGAAAGGAGGACACTGCGCGGCTGGCGCCCGCCTGGCACCCTTGGTCGTCATGGCTTGCGTCACGGGCACCTCGTGAGGTACCCCGCCTTGATCTCTCCGCCTCCTCGCGAGCCAGCCTGATGAGGCCGTGCCTGAGGAAGCTCCGTGTCGTCCGCCCCGCGAGGCTTCGCCCCTCGCGAGGGTCTTGGGTCTGTGTTGATGAAGACGGGCCGTGCTGGGCCCCCCTTTGAGCCACGTCGCAGGCCACAGGCAGGCAAGTCTGGGGACCCCCGTTCCCAGAACGCCGACAGTAGCCCCCGGGCCCAAGGTGTGCCCGGACTTGGCTATGCAGGGAGGCGAAAGGGCAAGAGCGAAGCGCCGCGGGACCTAACAGCCTGCGGCCTTGGGCGCCGTGTGGCGGTTGACTGGACGTGGGCGCCTCAGCAACCGCGCGAGTTGATAAGGGAGCGGCATCTGCCTAGGATTTGCTTTTTTTTGCTTTCTCCGGTTGTTGCTCAGATCCCCTTTCTTGCGCCTCTCCTTCCTTCCTCCAAAATTTCCAGATCTACTCCGACCGCGTGACCTAGGAAGCCATGGCGCCTCATCAGTCCCCGACCGGAGCTTGGTACTCGTCTGCCCTGGACTCGCCGAACGTGTCGGAGGTGAGCCTTGCCCGGTTGCGCCGGATGGCGGCGGCGCAGGGCATCGACAGGGGGAAGGTGTTCAAGGCCGGCTCCGCCACCCCTGAGGGCCAAGGGAGCACCTTCTATCCGTTCTTTGTAAGCACCATTGCTGCTGGCCTGGTGCCTCCCTTCTCCGAGTTCTTCTTCTCTGTCCTCTGCCATTATAAGCTACAGGCTCTGCATCTCCACCCCAACTCCGTCCTTCTCCTGGCAATCTTCGCCTATTACTGCGAGGCTCACGCAGGGGTGCATCCCTCAGTGGCCTTGCTGCGCCACTACTTCTACCTCCGGACCTCTCGCGGTCCTGCTTCCACGTGCGCGAGCTTCATCGCATACGGTGGCGCCATTGCCATTTCGAACCCTGGGAAAAGGATTGAGGGCTTCAGGAGCAAGTGGGACTTGGCAGATGCCGGGCACATCCACCCTCGGCTGATCTTACCCACGGAGCAACCCACAAGCTCCAGCGATTGGGGTCGAGCGGAGCTCGCAGACCCCCGCGCGAAGCTGGTGTTGGAGAAGATGGACGCGGATCTGAGGCCGGCCAACATGGCGGCGGCGAAGCTGACCGGCGCGTCGCTGCTGAGGGAATTCCTGGAGCACCAGCTGGCTCTGCTTCGGCAGTACTCACTTCCGTTGGCCGATGAAGATCTGGCTGCAGTCCTCCAATCTCTGGTCGGGGGCGATGTGGCGAGGTTGGAGGGCACTCCTACGCCCTTGTTCCTCTGCGACGACTGGGAGCAGGTAGTGGAGTCCATGCTCGTCTTCAACGGGGACGGGCCCGTGCCCATGGAAACTCCCGGGGAATCGGTGGACGTGTCCTCCAACGACTCCAGCGAAGAGGAGGAAGGAGGGGATTGGGAAAAGGGGCTTGACTCCGAGGCGACTGACGGAGAGTCGAGGGCTCCCCTCCCTCGGCGCAGGTCCTGCGCTCTCCGCCTCTCTCCGAGCGATGACGACGAGGATGATGATGAGCAGGGCGGCGGGAGCTTTCCCCCGATCCCGAAGAAGGACAGGACCGGGCTGATCTCCCGCGGGTCTGCCCCGGCCCCGAGGCGGACCGCAGACGCACCTTCCGCTCCCGAGCTTCCCAAGGTTGACCCTTCCAGCCGGCTTTCAGGCTTCATATTTGGCCGGAGGCTGCCTAAGCTCACTGGCGACGACCCGTAAGCGCTTGATTCTTGTCTTTATTTCTTGTTCTGCTGCTGAGGCTTGACGTCCACATCTCTTGGACAGGCTGGCGCCCACAGCAAAGAAGCTGAAGGGAGCTCCTGAGGTTCCATCCGTGGCAGCACCTCTGCCAGCGAAGGAAGGTGACCGCGACGCACGGGCTTCTCTTGCCCGGTCGTCCTCGCGAGGCCTGGCTGAGCCGGCTGGGGCGAGATCAGCCCCCATGGCCCAAGTGACTCCCGAGGTGCCTTTGCCTGCTGCCGCCACTACAGTCGTTGGGGCGCAGCAGGCTCCGCCTCAGGATGCTGTGGTCGCGCTGCCGCCTTCTCCTCCTACTCCACCGACTGCTGTCTCTCTGACTCCTCCTGCCGTTCTGGATCGTGCTGCTGCTAAGCTGGACCGGCTGCGGCAGGATCTTCTTGGCGCCGACCCTTGCTTGGTGGCCGGGCGCTTGGAGCTGGCTTCAGGATGGATTCGCTCTGACGCTTCGATTCGGGCGGCGCTGGTCCAGGCCTCGACGGCTTGCGATGAGGAGAGGCAGGCCGTCCTTGAGGCGAAGGCTACTCGTGACGCAGCCCTGGGGGAGGTGGTCGACGTCCGTGGTCGCTGCAAGGCGCTGGAGGACGAGCTGCAAGGCCTGCGGGACCAGCTCGCGAAAGAGGCCCGCCTTCGCCAAGAGCAGGAAGAAGGCGTGAAGGCTCGCGAGGCGGCCGTCAAGGAGAGGGAGGTCAAGCTCAGGAGGCGCCGCGACCGCCTAGGCGCGCTAGAGCAGGAGTTGGGGGCGAGGAAGGTCGTGCTGGACGACAAGGCCCAGGTTCTTGCCGAGGACCGCGTGGCCTTCGCGGAGATGGAGGCGAAGGCTCGCTCCTTGCTAAGGATGCTTTACGACAGCGGCCTGGAGAGCCCCTGGCTGGCGCCGAGGACGGCCCCGCCAAGCTGCTTCCCTTCCTGGTTCGCGCTCTTGAAGATGTCGCCCTTGGCCTTGGCCCCACGGCTGAGGCCGAGGCGCGTGTCCTGTCTTCTGCAGCGCTGACGCGGGTCCTCACCCACATCTACCTTCGCGATCCCGGCGTCGACCTTGACAGCCTGCTGGAGCCAGTAAGCGGCGAGCGTGCCGCTGCCGCTGCCGAGCCCGTGAAGGGTCGCGCGGAGGCTCTGCTGGGGAAGTTCTGGGCCTTCAGCACCAAGCCAAAGCAAGGCGTTGCCGACCCCGCTGCTCCATGAGGCGAACCCACTCCGCGCTGCTCCACCGCCGACAAGTGACTCCGTTGTGGCTCCTGTCCTGCCTTTAATTCGTGCACATGTATCATGCCTCTGGGAGGCGTTTAAACTTGCATTTGGCATTGAGATAACAGTGTGGACTGTAATATTTGCTTTTGAATTCCTTGAAATTTACGCTTTTCCTTCCTACTTGCTTATGTTCTACGCCGGCAGAGCCCGGCCCGGCGCATACCTCAGCCGCCGTTAGCCCCGACCGGAAACCAAGAAGGGACCAAGGAGTGAGGGGCTACATGACAAGTTAGGCTCCTGAGTCGCGATGCTCAGGAGTCCCCCTTGGCGCACGAACAGCAAGTAGGGAGGTGTGATGTGGGTGGATCTACCGTTCTACGTCTGCAGAGCCCAGCCCCGCGCATACCTCAACCGCCGTTAGCCTTTCGGAACTAAGGAGTGAGGGGCTACGTGACCAGTTAGGCTCCTGAGTTGCGATGCTCAGGAGTCCCCCTTGACGCTCAAACGGCCTTCGTACCTTGGCTCCGCTCGGGGAGAGACGCGCAACGAACCAGGCCCAGGGGGGCCTGGCTGGGTGGCGTGCGTCTGGGCGTGACCCAGGCGCAACCCCCGTGCCCAGCCCCCTCGCGCGGCACTCCCGAGGGGAGGCGTTACGATGAGGCTATACACTGAGCTCTAGGCTCCCTGAGGTTGATGCGGCCTGGGGGCCGCCCTCACTTGTTTATCACCAGCGCGGAGCATAGCGCTTCCGTATGTGTACGGGCATAGCCGCTCCTCAGCAGTGTCGTCAGCCAGCGCAGAGCATGGTGCTTCCACTGGCACGTGGGAGGGGGCTCCCCTTTGGGAGGAGCCCCCGGGGCGTGTACAACCCCGCCTTGACACGTGGCTGGCACGGTAGGGCCTAGCGAGGTGTATCTGGGCACCCGTGAGCTAGCGCGGGACTCACGGGGCACTACCTCTAGGCGGGTTGCGCCTGGCACTGGGCCTTATCTTGTGATGTGTCTCTGCAAATTTGGTTAGATGCCGACACTCTACGTCCTCGGGTCCCGGCCCTCGAGCTGGTCTCAGCTGTCGCTGGTATGCCAGGTCGCGATGCCGTGGACAAGGCCAGAGGGTGAGGGCTGGAGAGCCAGTAAGAGCCCTGAGTCGCGATGCTCAGGTACCCCCCTTTAACATGCAAGTGGTCGGCATGGAGAAGAAGAGGTGCCGTGGACAGGCATCAAATAATCAAGCATGGTGGGTCGAACGCATAGCCGGAAATAGACGCAAAAGGGATACATGCCGCTGGGTCTAGCCCGAGTAACTTGGGGGATGATGCAGCCTGAGGGGCGCCCCCAACAAGGTAAGCTAACAACATGAAATAAAAGGGATACATGCCGCAGGGACGGACCCACGTGGCCTGGGAATAATGCAGCCCTGGGGGGCGCTCCCAGCTGGAAATGAAACTTGAAAGATGTCACCTGATGATGTTGAGGACGAAGGAGTGTTGGTGTAGCAGACTCGGTGGGCTGCGGAAGCCGATCCTCACGAGCCCCCAGGCCCAGGGGCCTCGGGAGGCTCCGGAGGCGCTGGTGGCTCCTCGCAGACCATCTCCATCTCCGCCAGGGCTGCGGAACGCCTGGCCTCTTGAGCCTCCATGATACCCCTCATGAGGCGCTGGTACGTGGCAGCCGCGTTCGGCAAGCCGTAAGGCATGCGAACGCAGCTGTGGGGTGGACCTTCGCAGCGCCCCACTCGCGAGGGCCAGAGGCGCTCCAGAGAGGCGACTCGATTGAGCCCTGGTATGTCGATGCAGACGCGCAGCCCACCATCCTCGCCTGGATGGGGAGCCACAGCTGGTAGGCGGCGGCCGCCTTTCATGACTCTTGACTCCTGTAGCTCCTGAATGGCCTTGCTGACGAACTCATGAGGGTCTGGCTCTCCTTGCCTTACTCCTTCTTGAGGGAAACGTGCTTCGAAACATGCCTCCATGGGGTGCCCAAGCGCCTCCCTCGTGACCTTAGCCAGGTCGGTAGCCCTCCAGGGGAGAGCCCCCAAGCCCTGCCTGAGGAGGGCACCGGGCGCGCTTTCCTATGCGATGGAAGGAGGTTCCCCCTAGGCAGGCGCGGGCCCTGAGGGGCCTG
This sequence comes from Triticum urartu, assembly GCF_056163025.1. Lineage (NCBI taxonomy): Eukaryota > Viridiplantae > Streptophyta > Magnoliopsida > Poales > Poaceae > Triticum > Triticum urartu. Next base: position 272,349,663 of record NC_141878.1, on the reverse strand, counting down.
CCTCCTGAGGGGCCGGGCCGGATGATGTCTTCTTCTTCTTGGGGGCGGTCTCGGGAAGCCTCCTGCTTCCGCGATCCGGGTCTTCCAGTGATGCGGCCTGAAAGGCTCGTTCCAGGGAACACACCGCGTCCTTCTCTTCACAGGGCACCGTGATGACTCCGCCACTTCCTGGCATCTTGAGGACGTTGTAGCCGTGGTGAGTTACGGCCATGAACTTGGCCAGCGCTGGGTATCCAGGGATGGCATTGTACGGCAGGCGAATGTGAGCAACGTCGAAGTCGATGAGCTCGGTGCGGTAGTTGTCGTGTGCCCCGAAGGTGACAGGGAGGCGGACCTGCCCAATCGGGACCGTGGAGCCGTCGGTGACTCCGGAGAAAGGCTTGCTTGGCTGAAGCTGGTTGTAGGGAACTTGGAGATTGTTGAATGTTTCCACGGACAGGACGTTGAGCCCTGCCCCACCATCGATGAGGGTCCTGGTGACCACCACGTTGCTGATGATTGGGGAACAAAGCATTGGGAGGACTCCGGCTGTGGCTGCACACTTGAGCTGATCTGCTGAGCTGAACGTGATGGCGCATGCCGACCACCTGAGAGGGCGCGTGGCTTCGAGCTTGGGGAGGACTGCATTCACTTCGCGGGCGAACTGCTTGAAGATGCGTTGAGAGGCTGGGGCTTGAGCCCCGCCCAGGATGCAAGCGATCCCGCACGGCTCCTGGAAGCCCCCAGCCCCCTCGTCCTGATGGCGGTCCTTGTTTCTCCTTGGCTGCGGCGGCAGCGGAGGGAGGCCTGCGTTTCCTTGCGGGCGATCCTCGCGAGGCTGATCCCTCCAGTCTCCCTTGCGAGGCTGGTCTTGCCAGCGATCCTCGCGAGGTCGATCGTGCTACCCTTGGCGTGGGCAGCGGTCTTCCCAGCGTCCAGCGTTCCTTCCTCCTCCTCGACCGTAGCCCCGGTCACCGCGGTCGGGGCGACGGCCGATCCTTCCTTCTCGCACGGCTCGGAGCTCTTGACATTCGTTGGTGTTGTGGGTGTGGAGGTCGTGGTACACACAGTACCGACTGCCCTTGGAAGATTCAGGCTGATCTCTGCCCCGCTTGGTGTCTGGTTCTTCCGCGAGCACGGCATCCCCCTTGCGCTTCACATCCTTGGCCTTGGGCTTCTCCTCTTCTGGGTCTGTGGCAGGCAGCTCGAGGAGGGAGATACGCCCTTCCTCAGCCCTGGCGCACTTGGTTGCCAAGTTGAACAACTCCAAGGAATTGCACAGGTCTTCATGCATCGCCAGCTCCTCCTTCATCTTGACATATCGCATGCCGTCGGAGAAGGCTGAGATGATGGCCTCCTCGGTCACCTTGGGAATCTTGAGGCGTGCGTTGTTGAAGCGCTGGATGTACTTCTGCAAGTTCTCTCCGGGTGGTTGCTTGATGCGGCGCATGTCGCTCATGGCGGGTGGCCGATCGTGAGTACCTTGGAAGTTGGCGATGAAGCGGGTGCGCATCTCGTCCCAGGAGGAGATCGTGCCTGGAGCCAGGTTCAGGAGCCAGGTGCGGGCCCCATCCTTGAGCGCCATGGGAAACCAGTTCGCCATGACCTTCTCGTCTCCGTTGGTAGCTTCGATGCCCAGCTCATAGTGCTGGAGGAACTCCGCAGGGTCGGCCATGCCGTCGTAACAAGGAGGCAGGTCCGGCTTGAACTTGCCGGGCCACGCGACGCTGCGTAGCTCAGTGGTGAAGGCACGGCGGCCTGTTGTGGCCACGGGAGGCCTTGGTTGACGGAGAGCTTGGTCTTGCATGTCCCCACGCGCTGCAGCTGGGAGCAGCGCGGGGTCTTGACGTGCGGGAGCAGGAGCATGGTCGCGACGTGCTGGAGCAGGGAGCGCTCGGGCAGCTTCCTGCGGGCGAGGGACTTCTTGGCAGCTCTGCTCTTGCCGCGCTGGCACTTGATGGAGCGGGTTCCGCCCAGGGGCCGCGCGCCTTGGAGCCATGGCGCCTTCTTGAGGAGGAGGAGGCTGGGGCGCCCTGGAGCTTTGTTGACCGCGCGGGGCGGGGTGCGGTGCAGCTGAACGGACGGCGCAGGAGAGCCCGTTACGGCGCGGACGAGCTCAGCGACGCGGTCGAGCCATTCTTCGTAGACGTCGTCGACGGGATGGTAGCGCAGGAGCTCGTTTGCCGCGATGAGTGCAGCTCGAGCCTCCATGGGTGCGCGGAGCGCGCGGGACGAAGAACCAGCTGGGGTGAGCGAGGGAGTAGCGGTGCAGCCGTCTTGCCGCACGGACGGATGCTGAGACGACGCTTGCTGCTCGTCCCCCGCCGGGCCGGTGGTGGCGTTGATGGCAGGTGACGGGGAACGGCGAGGACGCCCGCCGACAGGAGCCGTCTGGGCAACGCGGGAAGCGAGAGCGGCCCGGCGCTCGGCGCGGGCCCGACGAGTGTCAGACATGGACGCGATGGTCGGAGGAGAACGGGGTGGTGGAAGACGAATTCTGGCGCACCCCTACCTGGCGCGCCAAATGTCGGATTTCGGGTTTCGACAGACCCTTGAGGTTCGAACACTGGGGTGCGTGCGGAGATTTCGCCTTCTACCTACCTGCACCCCTCCGCCTCGCTAAGATCTACAGTGGCTCCTGATGCCCATCTTGGTCGACCGGCACCTGCTTCGTCTTGGCCCGGTCTTGAAAGAACAACTGCTTCTTTTTTGCTGGCGCAGCCCCTGGGCCCCCGGGGTCCCTTCCTCCACCAACTGCGCGACAGGTGCGGTCCTGAAGGCGAGCTTGAGAGCTGCCAGTGCTTCCTTAGTGTCCCTGGACACTATGAGGACGCCGCTGCTTCCTGACATCTTCATGAGGTTGTAGGCGGGGTGGGTTTCCGCCATGAACTTGGCTAAGGCCGGGTACCCGAGGATGGCGTTGTACGGGAGGCCGATACGGGCGATGTCGAAGTTGATGAGCTCGGTGCGGTAGTTATCGCGGGTGCCAAGGTGACTGGGAGCTGGATCTGTCCCAGAGGGCTGGTGGAGCCATCGACGACCCCAGAGAACGGCTTGCTGGGGCGGAGCCGGCCGCTTGATACATGAAACAAGCCAAAAGCTTCCACGGACAGCACGTTGAGCCCGTCCCCGCCGTTGATGAGAGTCATGGTTACCGCCATGTTGTAGATGGTGGGGGTGCAGAGCATCGGGAGCGCGCCTGCGCCCGCGGTGGTCACATGATGGTCTCTTAAGTCGAAGGTGAGGTCGGCCTCAGGTGCCGCCCATCCTGGAGGAGCTCCCTGTTGCACGCACGCGGCACCTATGACTCCCCCGGTTGGACTGTACACTAATCATGCACGCAAATGTGTATGATCAAGATCAGGGACTCACGGGAAGATATCACAACACAACTCTAGACACAAATTAAAATAATACAAGCATCATATTACAAGCCAGGGGCCTCGAGGGCTCGAATACAAGAGCTCGATCATAGACGAGTCAGTAGAAGCAACAAATTTTGAGTACAGGCATAAGTTAAACAAGTTCGCCTTAAGAAGGCTAGCACAAAAGTAGCAATGATCGAAAAGGCAAGGCCTCCTGCCTGGGACCTCCTAACTACTCCTCGAAGCCGAACTCCATGTAGAATCATCCTTGGGATCCTCTGGCTCCTGGACTCCATCATCTGGTTGCGACATCCGAGAAGAAAGGAAAAATGGGGAAAGGGGGGAGAAAACCAACCATGAGTACTCATCAAAGTACTCACAAGCAAGGAGCTACACTACATATGCAATGGTATCAATGAAAGGGGTAGTATATGTGGACTGAACTGCAGAATGCCAGAATAAGAGGGGGATAGCTAGTCCTATCAAAGTCTACGCTTCTGGCAGCCTCCATCTTGAAGCAGTAGAAGAGAGTAGATGGTAAGTTAACCAAGTATCATTGCATAGCATAATCCTACCCGGCGATCCTCTCCTCGTCGCCCTGTGAGAGAGAGAGATCACCGGATTATATCTGGCACTTGGAAGGGTGTGTTTTATTAAGTATCCGGTTCTAGTTGTCATATGATCAAGGTACAACTCTGGGTCATCCTTTTACCAAGGGACACGGCTATTCGAATAGATAAACTTCCTGCAGGGGTGCACCACATTTCCAAACACGCTCGATCCCCTTTGGCCGGACACAATTTCCTAGGTCATGCCTAGCCTCAGAAGATCAACATGTCGCAGCCCTACCTAAGCACAATAGAGAGGTCAGCACGCTGGTCTAAATCCTATGGCACAGGGGTCTGGGCCCATCGCCCATTGCACACCTACACGTTGTGTGGGCGGCCAGAAGCAGACCTAGCCTCCCTAATACAAGAGCAGGCGTTCCAGTCCAATCCAGCGCGCGCCGCTCAATCGCTGATGTCAAGAAGGCTTCGGCTGATACCACGACGTCGAGTGCCCATAATTGTTCCTACATAGTTGGTTAGTGCATATAGGACAGTGGCCAGACTCAGATCAGATACCAAGATCTCGTTAAGCGTGTTATTTTGAAGTAACCGCGGACTCCGACCAGGGCCAGGCCCACCTCTCTCCTAGGTGGTCTCAACCTGCCCTGTCGCTCCGCCATAAAGTAACAGTCGGGGGCCGTCGGGAACCCAGACCTACCACTACCTGGATGGAACCACGTGCCCCTTCAGCCCCCACATCGGAATCACTTGCGGGTACTCTATGAGCCGACGCGACTTTAGTCACCAAATGTATCATATATTATGTATATAAGTATAAACCCGTGATCACCTCCCGAGTGATCACGGCCCGATAGTATAGCCTGGCAGACGGACAAGAATGTAGGGCCACTGATGGAATACTAGCATCCTATACTAAGCATTTAGGATTGCAGGTAAGGTAACAACAGTAGTAGCAAGGACAGGCTATGCATCAGAATAGGATTAATTGAAAACAGTAACATGCTACACTACTCTAACGCAGGCAGTAGAGAGATGGAATAGGCAATATGTGGTGATCAAGGGGGGGGGCTTGCCTAGTTGCTCTACAGACAGAAACGAACCCTCGAAGGTGAAGTAGTCGATCACTGGTTCAACCGCGGTCTCGGGGTTTACCGGAAAGAAGTAACGGAGGGGGGACACAATAAATAACAGAGCAATCAAAGCATCACAAAGCATAACATGGAAATACGTTGTGCTAGGGATGACCTAACGCAGTACTAGGTGCTACCCGCGAAGGGGGGAATTCATCAGGGAAAGTATTCCTGGTGTTTCGCGTTCTTAGACAGATAAACCGGAGGAGAAAAGTTGCATGTTGGCTATGCTAGGGACGTGTGGTGAACAAATAGACTGTGTATTCGGATTCGTCTCGTCATTCTGAGCAACTTTCATGTACAAAGTATTTTCATCCGAGTTACGGAATATATTATATTAATTTTCAAAGTTTTAAATCATTTTATGAATTTCTGGAATTTACTTAATTCGAAAATTAAATGTTAAAATGCTATGGGTTGATACGTCTCTAACGTCTCTATAATTTTGATTGCTCCATGCTATTATATTATCTATATTGGATGTTAATGGGCTTTATTTTACACTTTTATATCATTTTTGGGACTAACCTACTAACCGGAGGCCCAACCCAAATTGCTGTTTTTGCCTATTTTAGGGTTTCGAAGAAAAGGAATATCAAACGGAGTCCAAACGGAATGAAACCTTCGGAAATGTGATTTTTTCAACAAACGTGCTCCAGGAGACTTGGAGTGGGCGTCAAGAAACGATCAACGAGGGCACGAGGCAGGGGGCGCGCCTACCCCCCTGGGCGCGCCATCCACCCTCATGGGCCCCTCGTTGCTCCACCGACGTACTTCTTCCTCCTATATATATATATATATATATATATATATACATATATATCCACGTATCCCCCAAACATCCAGGAGCACCACGAAAACCTAATTCCACCACCGTAACCTTCTGTACCCGAGAGATCCCATCTCGGGGCCTTTTCCAGAGCTCCGCCGGAGGGGGCATTGATCACGGAGGGCCTCTACATCAACTCCATGGCCTCTCCGGTGATGTGTGAGTAGTTTACTTCAGACCTACGAGTCCATAGTAATGAGGTAGATGGCTTCTTCTCTCTCTTTGGATCTCAATACAAAGTTCTCCTCGATTCTCTTGGAGATCTATTCGATGTAATCTTCTTTTGCGGTGTCTTTGTCGAGATCCGATGAATTGTGGGTTTATGATCCAGTTTATCTATGAACAATAATTGAATCTCCTCTGAATTCTTTTATGTATGATTGGTTTATCTTTGCAAGTCTCTTCGAATTATTAGTTTGGTTTGGCCTACTAGATTGATCTTTCTTGCAATGGGAGAAGTGCTTAGCTTTGGGTTCAATCTTGCGGTGTCCTTTCCCAGTGACAGCAGGGGCAGCAAGGCACGTATTGTATTGTTGCCATCGAGGATAAAAAGATGGGGTTTATATCATATTGCATGAGTTTATCCCTCTACATCATGTCATCTTACTTAAAGCACTACTCCGTTCTTATGAACTTAATACTCTAGATGCATGCTGGATAGCGGTCGATGTGTGGAGTAATAGTAGTAGATGCAGAATTGTTTCGGTCTACTTGTCCCGGACATGATTCCTATATACATGATCATACCTAGATATTCTCATAACTATGCTCAGTTCTATATATTGCTCGACAGTAATTCATTTACCCACTGTAATACTTATGCTCTTGAGAGAAGCCACTAGTGAAACCTATGGCCCCCGGGTCTATCTTCCATCATATTAATCTTCCAACACTTAGTTATTTGCTTTGCCGTTTATTTTACTTTGCATCTTTATTTCTCTTTATCATAAAAATACCAAAAATATTATCTTATCATATCTATCATATTTCACTCTCGTAAGTGACCATGAAGGGATTGACAACCCCTTTATCGCATTGGTTGCGAGGTTCTTATTTGTTTGTGTAGGTGCGTGGGACTCGAGCGTGATCTCCTACTGGATTGATACCCTGGTTCTCAAAGCTGAGGGAAATCCTTACGCTACTTTGCTGCATCAACCTTTCCTCTTCAAGGGAAAACCAACGCAGTGCTCAAGAGGTAGCAAGAAGGATTTCTGGCACCGTTGCCGGGGAGATTCGCGCCAAGTCAAGTCAAGATTTGACTCCTAACAACGAGCCATTTTTGGCACCGTTGCCGGAGTCTACGCACAAGTCAAGACATACCAAGTACCCATTACAAACTCTTATCCCTCGCATTACATTATTTTCCATTTGCCTCACCCTTGCCATTTTATTCGCCCTCTCTTCCTTTCGCTCTCTTTTTCCGTTCCCCTTCTCTTTTCTAGTTTGCCTCTTTTGCCCGTTTCTTGTCTGCTTGTGTGTTGGATCGCTTGCTTGTCACGATGGCTCTACCTAGATTTGGTGATCTTCACCTTAAAAGGTTAGAAGAGATCAAAAGCAACGTCGGGAGTTTTATGACTTTACAATCTGAGCATAATAATTTCTTTAGGAACGAGCTTAAGGAACAAAAAAGCTTTATGGGTTATATGAATAAAGAGCTCGATGATATGTCTAAGGAATTTTATGGTTTGAAATCTCAGATTGCTCATCTCGAAAAATTAATTGCTGAAGTTTCGGATAAGCAAGCCACCTTAGTTAATAAGATGGCCGCTAAGCCGGAAAATTTCTATGAAAATAAAGACGAAGATCTAAAAGTTATTGATGTGTCTCCTATTATGTTTTGCAGTATGAATCTTGATAATGATGGGACTGAAGATGAGCCACCTTTACCTAGAAGGCGTTCCAAAAATTCAAAAAATTTAGATCTTGATGCAAAAATTGATAAAAGTGGGATTGAAAAGGTTAAAACTTTAAATAGCAATGAACCCACTATTTTGGATTTCAAGGAATATAATTATGATAATTGCTCTTTGATAGATTGTATTTCCTTGTTGCAATCCGTGCTAAATTCTCCTCATGCTTATAGTTAAAATAAAGCTTTTACTAAACATATTGTTGATGCTTTGATGCAATCTTATGAAGAAAAACTTGAGTTGGAAGTTTCTATCCCTAGAAAACTTTATGATGAGTGGGAACCTACAATAAAAATTCAAATTTAAGATCATGAGTGCTATGCTTTGTGTGATTTGGGTGCTAGTGTTTCCATGATTCCAAAAACTTTGTGTGATTTGCTAGGTTTCCGTGATTTTGATGATTGTTACTTGCAGCTTGTGGATTCCACTATTAAGAAACCTATGGGAAGAATTAATGATGTTCTTATTGTTGCAAATAGGAACTATGTGCCCGTAGATTTCATTGTTCTTGATATAGATTGGAATCCTTCATGCCCTATTATTCTTGGTAGACCTTTCCTTATAACGATTGGTGCAATTATTGATATGAAGGAAGGGAATATCAAATTCCAATTTTCCTTAAAGAAAGGCATGGAATACTTTCCTAGAAAGAAAATTAAATTACCAAATGAATCTATTATGGGAGCCACTTAAGGATTGCCTACCAAAGATGGCAATACCTAGATCTATCCTTGCTTTTATGCCTAGCTAGGGGCGTTAAACGATAGCGCTTGTTGGGAGGCAACCCAATTTTATTTTTATTCCTTGCTTTTTTCTCCTGTTTAGTAATAAATAATTTATCTAGCCCCTGTTTTTTTTTGTGTTTTTTGTGTTTAATTAGTGTTTGTGCCAAGTAGAACCGTTGGGAAGACTTGGGGGAAGTCTTTTTGATCTTGCTGTAAAAAACAGAAACTTTAGCGCTCACGAGAATTGCTGTAATTTTTATTTGGAGAGTGATATTTAGTTAATTATTTTTGCAGATGATTAATAAATAAATTCCTCACGTCAAGAAATTTATTTTAGAATTTTTGGGGTTACAAAAGTTGCGTTAGCTACAGATTACTACAGACTGTTCTGTTTTTGACAGATTCTGTTTTTTCTTGTGTTGTTTGCTTATTTTGATGAATCTATGGTAGTAAAAGAGTTTATAAACCATAGAGAAGTTGGAATACAGTAGGTTTAACACCAATATAAATAAAGAATGAGTTCATTACAGTACCTTGAAGTGGTGTTTTGTTTTCTTTCGCTAACGGAGCTCACGAGATTTTCTATTTTGAGTTTTGTGTTGTGAAGTTTTCAAGTTTTGGGTAAAGTTATGATGGATATTGGAACAGGAGTGGCAAGAGCCTAATCTTGGGGATTCCCATGGCACCCCAAGGTAAAATTCAAGGACACCAAAAATCCTAAGCTTGGGGATGCCCCGGAGGGCATCCCCTCTTTCGTCTTTGTCTATCGGTAACTTTACTTGGAGCTATATTTTTATTCACCACATGATATGTGTTTTGCTTGGAGCGTCTTGTATGATTTGAGTCTTTGCTTTTTAGTTTACTACAATCATCCTTGCTGTACACACCTTTTCAGAGAAACTCACATGATTTGAAATTTACTAGAATACTCTATGTGCTTCACTTATATCTATAGTTTTTGCTCTAGTGCTTCACTTATATCTTTTAGATAATGGTGGTGGTTTTATTTTATAGAAATAATTGATCTATCATGCTTCACTTATATTATTTTGAGAGTCCTTTAGAACAACATGGAAATTTTCTTTAATATAAAAACTTTCATAGAAGTGCATTGAATACTATGAGAAGTTTGATACTTGCTAATTGTTTTGAGATATGGAGATGGTGATATTAGAGTCATGCTAGTTGAGTAGTTGTGAATTTGAGAAATACTTGTGTTGAAGTTTGTGATTCCCTTAGCATGCACGTATGGTGAACCGTTATGTGATGAAGTCGGAGCATGATTTATTTATTGATTGTCTTCCTTATGAGTGGCGGTCGGGGACGAGCGATGGTCTTTTCCTACCAATCTATACCCCTAGGAGTATGCGTGTAACACTTTGTTTCGATAACTAGATTTTTGCAATAAGTATGTGAGTTCTTTATGACTAATGTTGAGTCCATGGATTATACGCACTCTCACCCTTCCACCATTGCTAGCCTCTATAGTATCGCGCAACTTTCGCCGGTACCGTAAACCCACCATATACCTTCCTCAAAACAGCCACCATACCTACCTATTATGGCATTTCCATAGCCATTCCGAGATATATTGCCATGCAACTTTCCACCGTTCCCTTATTATGACATGCTTCATCATTGTCATATTGCCTGCATGATCATGTAGTTGACATCGTATTTGTGGCAAAGCCACCGTTCATAATTCTTCATACATGTCACTCATGCATCATTGCACATCCCGGTGCACCACCGGAGGCATTCACATAGAGTCATATTTTTGTTCTAAGTATCGAGTTGTAATTCTTGAGTTGTAAGTAAATAAAGTGTGATGATCATCATTATTAGAGCATTGTCCGAAGTGAGGAAAGGATGATGGAGACTATGATTCCCCCACAAGTCGGGATGAGACTCCGGGAGAAAAATAAAAAAAAAGAGAAAAGAGCCCAAAAAAGGAAGGCCCAAATAAAAAAATGAGAGAAAAAGAGATAAGGGACAATGCTACTATCCTTTTTCCACACTTGTGCTTCAAAGTAGCACCATGATCTTCATGATAGAGATTCTCCTATGATATCACTTTCATATACTAGTGGGAATTTTTTTTATTATAGAACTTGGCTTATATATTCCAATGATGGGCTTCCTCAAAATGCCCTAGGTCTTCATGAGCAAGCAAGTTGGATGCACACCCACTTAGTTTCTTTTGTTGAGCTTTCATATACTTATAGCTCTAGTGCATCCGTTGCATGGCAATCCCTACTCACTCACATTGATATCTATTGATGGGCATCTCCATAGCCCGTTGATACACCTAGTTGATGTGAGACTATCTTCTCCTTTTTGTCTTCTCCACAACCACCATTCTATTCCACATATAGTGCTATATCCATGGCTCACGCTCATATATTGCGTGAAGATTGAAAAAGTTTGAGAACATCAAAAGTATTAAACAATTGCTTGGCTTATCATCGGGGTTGTGCATGATTTAAATATTTTGTGTGGTGAAGATAGAGCATAGCCAGACTATATGATTTTGTAGGGATAACTTTCTTTGGCCATGTTATTTTGAGAACACATAATTGCTTAGTTAGTATGCTTGAAGTATTATTATCACTATGTCAATATTAAACTTTTATCTTGAATCTTTCGGATCTGAACATTCATGCCAAAATAAAGAAAAATTACATTGAGAAATATGTTAGAAAGCATTCCACATCAAAAATTCTTCTTTTATCATTTACCTCCTCGAGGACGAGCAGGAATTAAGCTTCGGGATGCTTGATACGTCTCCAACGTATCTATAATTTTTTATTGCTCCATGCTATTATATTATCTATTTTGGATGTTAATGGGCTTTATTTTACACTTTTATATCATTTTTGGGACTAACCTACTAACCGGAGGCCCAGCCCAAATTGTTTTTTTGCCTATTTCAGGGTTTCGAAGAAAAGGAATATCAAACAGAGTCCAAACGGAATGAAACCTTCGGGGATGTGATTTTCTCAACAAACATGATCCATGAGACTTGGAGTGGGCGTCAAGAAACGATCGAGGAGGGCATGAGGCAGGGGCGCGCCTACCCCCCTAGGCGCGCCCTCCACCCTCGTGGGCCCCTCGTTGCTCCACCGACATACTTCATCCTCCTATATATATCCACGTATCCCCCAAACATCCAGGAGCACCACGAAAACCTAATTCCACCGCCGCAACCTTCTGTACCCGAGAGATCCCATCTCGGGGCCTTTTCCAGAGCTCCGCCCGAGGGGGCATTGATCACGGAGGGCCTCTACATCAACTCCATGGCCTCTCCGGTGATGTGTGAGTAGTTTACTTCAGACCTACGGGTCCATAGTTATTAGCTAAATGGCTTCTTCTCTCTCTTTGGATCTCAATACAAAGTTCTCCTTGATTCTCTTGGAGATCTATTCGATGTAATTGTCAGGACCCCGATTCCAAGTCACATCGATCTAGCCGGTAACACCTCATATCACATTGCGGCCTCACGCACGGTATTCCCACGGGTGTCGCCTTACCATGGCCCGGGACCGTTTGCGCCTTTTGGCTCACGTATATGATAGTGTCGCTAGCATCCATATGACAGAGAACCCGGGCCGACATGGCTAGTCGTGAACCCAAAGCGGCACAGACCTATGGAGACAGGCATACATGAATCACATCAAGCAAGTCGGTCATCAGCGAGTGAATCCGGTCTGTAGCACTGGGCTAACAGGACTCCGGATGTCACCGCATGACATTTCCCTGAAGGGACAGACATAGGAACGAAGTGAAACACATGCCGGCCAGTCAAGTGTCCTGAGCAGTAGTGCTGGGCTAGCAGGACTCCGGTGAACCGGGCTGTAGCGGACTACTATGGCCCAAGGAACACTAGACTACATTTCCCCATAAGAAAGGCTGCCAAGGATAAACAACTAGATTGTCGGATCCCACACATACCAAGCATTTCAATCATACACACAATATGCTTGATATGTGTAAATACAACATGGCATCACAACAAAACTCTACAACTCAAGCACTTTATTTAAAGGCTCCAGAGAGCCATACATAACATATTCATACAGGTAAGGGTCACACGACCCGACACTCAAGTCATACAATCATACAAGCACATGCGGAAGCAACTAGTCTGAGTACAGACATTAGAAAGAAAGAAGGCTTCTCGAAGCCTGTCTATCTACATAGGGCCCTCCATGGCCAGGATCACCACCTGGGTGGCTAGTCACTCGTCGACATTAAGGTCTACGTAGAACCCATCGGAGGGGGCGGTGTTGTCGTCACAGTAATTAAGCAAACATGAGTACAAAGGTACTCAGCAAGTCTTACATCAGAACCTACTATACATGCTCGTTCTCAAGAAGGTGGTGGAGTTATTGCAGCAAGCCAGCTTTGACTCTTGGCTAAGCTATCCTACAAGACTCCACTAGTAAAATAGTTTTCGCACACGAGTCCACTACTCACCAACACAATACTCCACCGGGGATCCTCCCTCGTCATCCTACGAGAGGGCCATCCTCGGTACTCACACTTATCTTGAGTCTTTTAGTAGTATCCATTAACTTGTCTATGAACTGTATATGCAACCAAGTAGCCCTTTACCGCGGACGCGGCTATTCGAATAGATGATGTTAACCCTGTAGGGGTGTACTTCTTCATACATGCTCTCACCACTTACCGCCGTTTACACGACATGTACTCGGCAACCTTCAAGCGGAAGCCCAACGAGGGTGTCGGCCACGGCCTACCTAAACACTCAAGTCTCTAGTCCAGGTTTATTGCCTATCCAGGTTCCATCCGCAGGGAGTCCGGCCGAGGTTTCCACATACGGCCCCGAACGATGTGAACAGGGTTCCCGAGACACCAAACGGGTGACTCGGTACACCGTGCCACGGTGTATCTACCGTAACATAGCCCACCCCTAGGGTCAGCGCTACGCACGGCCGCCAACACATAACCTACAAACACCAGAAACTAATTGCAACTCCTGGACAGAGTACTAGGGTGATTAAGAAGCCGAGAGTGTCAATTAAGGATCCCAATGCATGGTAGTAGCTGATTCTTAAAATCACACATACAGATCTCAGTTCTTAGGGACGGCCTCAATGAAACAACCCACCATGTACTCCTACATGGCCTCTCATCGTTACCTTTACCAAATCATGTTCAACACATCCCTCACCTTACCGACATAATCATTTCACTCTAGCCCATCACCCAGATGAACCAGACCTGACACAACTCTAAGCATAGCAGGCATAGCAAGGTAGGAATCACATACATGGCTCAATCAACTCCTACACATGCTAGTGGGTTTCATCTAGTTACTGTGGCAATGACAGGTCATGCAGAGGATAAGGGTTGAACTACCATAGCACACAGCAGTTTGAATCGCGTTGTCTTAATGCAGTAAACAAGAGCAGAAGCGAGAACATGGGTTTGTATCAGAATGATCAATGGGTTGCTTGCCTGATGTAGTGGTAGTAGGGTACTGCCCTTCAGACGGATACTCGGGGTTATCCTCGGAGGCAGAACCTACCACGAAAGACACACCGAACATAATCAACACATGACAATATGCAACAATATGATGCATGCTATGACATGGAAAAATGAGTGTGTCTTGGCCTAATGCAAGCTAAAACAGAAAGGAATGAACTCATTTGAATCAAAGATTCAAATGTTAGTTCATTTAACATAGCCTTATTAGTGCATTATCTTATTTTGCTTAAACAGCAAGATTATCTTGTTTTTTCATGCATAAAACCATTACAGATGGATAGATTGAATTTTTCTGATCATTTTTCATATATAAATTGTTTGATTTGGAGCTATGGTTGATTTTCTATGATTTTTAGAAGTTTTGGCTATTTTCTAGAATTTCCTATATAAAAATAAATCCAGAAAATGAATAATTGCGTCAGCACTGCGTCACTCTGATGTCGGCTGGTCAACAACGCCTAGTAAGAGTCAAACCTGACAGTGGGACCCATATGTCATTGACTCAGCTAATTAACATGGTTAATTAACTTTAAATTAAGCCTAACTAAAATGTCAGTGGGGCCGAGGCCCACATGTCAGCGGCTAACCTAACTAAATTAGTGTTAGTTTAACTCCTAATCTAGGTTTGACCAGGGGGCGGGGCCCGCACGGTCAAATGGGTCAAACCCACTGGCGACATGACGCCGGCGAGGGCCGAGACGGCGGCGCGGCTCGGAAACGCAGCACAGGCGATGAAACGAGCGGCGGTTTGGCTTGGCGTGAAGCCGACGCTCGTCCGCATCCAACGGAGGTGGTCGCCAGGCCTAGGGCAGCCCGAAACGATGACGGCGAGGAGTGCAGCGGCGGCCGGAGCTCGGGCCTGTTCGAGTTTAGGCGCTACGGCATGCAAACGAGCGCAGCGTGGCATTGGGAAGACTCTACGCGCGGCGGTGAACATGTTGGGCGCACGCCCGGAACCAAATGGTCACCGGAGCGTCACCGTCGACGAGCGCAGGCGGCAGCGCGTTTGGGCGAACTCGAGGCGGCTCGTACGGTGCACGAGAGCTAGAACGGAGAGGGGGAGAAGGGTTAGTGGCTCACTGCGGTTGCAGGGGAGCGAACGGCGAGCTCGGGGAAGAGCTGGAGCGAGCAGGGCGGTGAGGGGGATCTCCGGCGATGGCGGATCGGAATGAGCTCGGTGCAGCGTCTCCGAGGCGAGCGAGCGCTCGGGGATGGGTCGAGGCGAAGTAGTGGACGACGTCGGAACTTTTTGGCACGGCGAGGCAACGAGTGGACGGCGGTGGCTGCGGGTTTCACGACGGTGCGGGCGCGGCTGCGTCAGCCATGGCGTCGAGGGAGCGAGGGAGAGAGGCAGGGGGAGAGTGGAGCGGTCGAGGGGTCCAAGGGGTCTGCGTGGCACTCATAGACGGCGTCCGGGCGTCGGCAGAAGCAGGAGGTGGCCGGCGTGTGGCCGGCGTGTGGCTGCGGGCGCCGGCCACGCGCCTCTCGTCCTCCTGGCGAGAGGAGGAGGATGACTGGCAGTGGCCAGTGGGCTGGGCCGAGCTGGGCCAGGCCAGTGCGACAGGTAAGTTCCTTTCTCTCTCCTTTTTCTGTTTTTTATTCTATTATTTCTGTAACTTCAGGGCTTTATTAAAAATGCCAGGGCATTTCCAAAAATCATAAAATTAATCATGCCTACTGCTTAGAATATATCCAACAGGAAACATTATAGTTTATGATTATTTGAGCATTTAAAATATTTTATAGCATTTAAATGCCCAAATGCAAATACTATAAGAATTAATCCAATGACCTTAAGATGTCCTAGAAAAATGTGCACCATTTTTGTCAAAGGTTTTAACCCAAAACAAAAAGGGTGGGCTTTTTAGAAGGGCATTTCAGGTTCATTGAAAAAGTTTTCAGTAAACCCTAGTTGTTCCAGGGGGTGCTGGGAATTTAAACATGATGCACATGTTCAACCAATCCTAATGCATGACTAACACATGGATGTGACAGTAATCTTCTTTTGCGGTGTGTTTGTCGTGATCCGATGAATTGTGGGTTTGTGATCCAGTTTATCTATGAACAATATTTGAATCTCCTCTGAATTCTTTTATGTATGATCGGTTTATCTTTGCAAGTCTCTTCGAATTATCAGTTTGGTTTGGCCTACTAGATTGATCTTTCTTGCAATGGGAGAAGTGCTTAGCTTTGGGTTCAATCTTGCGGTGTCCTTTCCCAGTGACAGCAGGGCAGCAAGCCACGTATTGTATTGTTGCCATCGAGGATAAAAAGATGGGGTTTATATCATATTGCATGAGTTTATCCCTCTACATCATGTCATCTTACTTAAAGCATTACTCTGTTGTTATGAACTAACACTCTAGATGCATGCTGGATAGCAGTCAATCTGTGGAGTAATAGTAGTAGATGCATAATCGTTTCGGTCTACTTGTCTCGGACGTGATGCCTATATAGATGATCATACCTAGATATTCTCATAACTATGCTCAATTATATAAATTGCTCGACAGTAATTCGTTTACCCACCGTAATACTTATGCTCTTGAGAGAAGCCACTAGTGAAACCTATGGCCCCCGGGTCTATCTTCCATCATATTAATCTTCCAACACTTAGTTATTTCCTTTGCCGTTTATTTTACTTTGCATCTTTATTTCTCTTTATCATAAAAATACCAAAAATATTATCTTATCATATCTATCAGATCGCACTCCCATAAGTGACCGTGAAGGGATTGACAACCCCTTTATCGCGTTGGTTGCGAGGTTCTTATTTGTTTGTGTAGGTGCGTGGGACTTGAGCGTGATCTCCTACTGGATTGATACCTTGGTTCTCAAAACTGAGGGAAATACTTACGCTACTTTGCTGCATCACCCTTTCCTCTTCAAGGGAAAACCAAGACAGTGCTCAAGAGGTAGCATGGGTACACAGAAGTGTAACCATAGAAGGGCTTGTGTGGCTGACCAGTAGGCCAAGTTGACTTGGTCAACTACCCAGTCAGTAGAGACTGACTGGTGGGGCCTGTCAAAGTCAACAGCCAGTCAGCATTGACCATTGACCTGGTCAACCTAACAAGTGGTTCCCACTGTCATTGACTGTTAGCTATGTAACCAAGTTAATTAGTTTAGTAAACAAATTAATTAGCTTAAGTTAATTAATTAATTTAGTTAATTAATTTAATTATTAATTATATTATTACTATTTTTGTTTTTGTTTTTCGTTTTAATAAATGGGTCGTGGGGCCCATTAGGCAGTGGTCCAAAGGGGTTAGCGGGCATGCGGGCGCTGTGCACAGAGCGCGGGCGTCGCTCGAATGCAGGGGTGCAGCGGGGCGCCAATGTGCGGGCCGCCGACGTCGGCGATGGCCGGTGACGACGGAAGGAGGCGAAGCCGGGGGGGCACTAGGCGAGGTCGTGGCCTCGTGGGGGCGCCGTCGCGCGGCAGCAGAGGCCGGTGCGGTGCGGCCTGGTGCGAGGCACCACATCGCGAGGCGGGGACCGACGAGGTGCGCATGCTGCGAGGCAGCAGGCAATGAAAGGGGGCGGCGGCAGCGCGAGCGGAGGGCGGGAAACAGCAGCGGTGGCGGTTGGGGGCCGCGGCAAGCAGGAGTGGGGAGCGCGGCTAGCGGCGCTCGCAGCGGTAGGGAGGCGCAGATGTGACCGGCGAGCGGGGCAGCTACAGCAGCATCTGCAGCGGCAGGCGAGGGGAGGTGGGGGAAGAGGCCACAGGTTGCTGGGCACGACACGGTCGCAGCCGTGGGCGCGGCAGGGCAGACGCATCCGCGATGACCAAACGGGGGCATGGCACCGTAGTGCATGCAGGACGATGGGAATGGGGGCAGTCAAGAGAGAGGGGAGGTGGAGGCCGGGGCTCACGGCGATTCATAGGGGACTAGCAGCGGACCCGGGGAGGAGGACGGGGATGACGAGGTCGGGGTTGGGTCGGCGACGAAGATGAGGATGATGGGGCGGAGTCGCGGCATCGGGGAGGCGGGCGCAGTCCGGTGGGGAGGAAGGGGACCCGGTGATGGCGGGGCAGCGTCAGGAGGCTTCGGGTCCTCGTGCTGCGGCGGTGGTCGGCGACGGCGGGTGGCGATGGTGACAGAGAATGGGGCTGGGATCGCTCCCCTTCCCGATCCAGATCGGGAACGAGAGGAGGGGGAGAGTGAGTGAGTGGGGGAGTGGGGTGCTGGGTGTCGGTTAGGGTTTGGGCAGGGGGTCAATAGGGGAGTGAGGTGGGTCGCCCTAGTGGCCAGCTGGGCCGGTTGGCCTAGTGGGGGGCTTTTCCTTTTATGTTAATTTTTGTTTAGTCTTTTCCTTTTTCTTATTTTTCTTTTCTGTTTTAATTTTATTTCCCAAACTGTTTTAATTTTGTAAAATATTCAATTAGCACCTAAAATAGTAACATTAATTATGCCACCGCCACAATAACTTTGGCACCTAGCTAAAAAAGTTTAGGTATCTTATAAAATATAATAGGGGTATAATTAATTGTTTTTGCTGCTGTTTAATCACCTTAGGGTATTTAATTATTTTATAAAGATGTTGTTTCTCCACCAATATTATCCATGATTTATTTATCACATTAAGAATATTTTAGTTTTGACTTTGAAAACTTTAATTGTTTACTTGATTTTGAATTTGAGTTTTGAATTGGTTCTGAATCAACGTGAGGTTATCAACAGTAATCGTGGGGAGGTGGCATCATTAGCAGAGGGTTACTGTACCTTAATTATCCGAGCGTCACAATTCTCCTCCACTACAAGAAATCTCGTCCCGAGATTTAGGAGCGGGAGTAAGGGGGAAAGACTAGGTTACGACATTCTAACGAATCTTCTCGGTCTTCGCTGCTCTTGTCGAATAGGTCGATCCATTACATTAACGTCTTCATTACACTGCTTCTGGTCATCATGACGAAGTCGGCATCCTTTCTTCGGGAACTCCATCATACTTACGAATAGGTAACGGGGTAGCTCGGCAACGACATAATGCTATAAGGGTAATAATCTAGGATTAACCCATGAATGATCATATGAGTACCTCTCGAGTTCAACAAATAAAACACATCGAGAGTAAAGTACGAAGGTATAATAAGAAAGTTTCAAGCAGCCAGGCAATCGTTCAATGCCTAGTCAGAAGGTGAAAGGGTCTCAAGGCAACATGAACAAGTATTTTGTCTGATACTAGAATAGATCACTAGGAATGTGGCTCGCGAATTGCATATGAAGCCAAGCGCGAGAATTTACTTTGGAAACAGGGTGTACAGGAGAGTCAGGTTTCGATCCGGGGACCTGTGGGTTATGGGCCCACCATGTGGGTTAAAGGTAGGAAGGGCGGTGACATCTTGCACGATCGTGTAAGCAAGGCATGTCAGAGGATAATCTATCGGTTATGTCGGCAACAACATCTGTACCAAGGACGAGCGACGAAGAGAACCATTTTCCTGCTCGTTGAGCGAGGCGGACCGATAGGCAAGGTTCTCATCCATCGGCGGATACCGGAAAGTCATCAACAGTAGAAACAGGGTCTCACTGACAGAGTTGTACACCGAGGTGTTTACATAAGTAGTGAATTATTATTGCTTAGATCATATAGATCACAAGAAAGGTTAAACCAAACAACGGAAATGAAAATATGGTTATCAGATTACACAGAACAATGGAAAGGAAAATGTGTTTAAACACATATTTCAGGGGTATATCCTTCCCAAGGACAAGCAGAGCATGATATCCATGACAGGATATAAAGTAGAAAACCATTTAGGTAAGGGGAGATAAATTTCATGACATTACCCATACAATGGTGTTAGGATAGTTGAGCAAGAAACATTTAGCATTGGGCTTCAAAGGTTCTTATTGAAAATCGGAGTACCATAGACATGCTACGAGATAGCATTGACATGGTCTTCAAGCAAAGATCGAACTTGGATACACAAAGGATTCATCAGGAACAACATATAGAATAAGCCTTACGATTTCCTCATGGAAGAATGGTTAACCTTGCTAAATAAGAAACTATATCAATAGGTTCTCCGGCCAGGTGTGCTAGGCATGACATCACCTTACCGAGTCCTATAAAGACCAGTATTATAACACTTGGAAATATGTTCCAATCATCATATCTAACCGAGATTCAGATCAGATTGGTGTCAGGATACCTCAGACTCATGATGCCTGAGAAGGAAGGGGTGCAACACAATTTGACGAGATGGCATTGCAAGATTCTTGGGAGATGAACTATGGAAGCAAGTTCTGAATCACGAGTTCATCATTAAACCAAGGAGAGGATGAGGAGGTGGCTGATGAACTCAGCGACAATTCAATGAGATTTCCAAAAGATGGATCTCCACAATTAGGTGAACAAGGAGATAACATTTGTCAGATCAAATGATATGATGAGGTATGCTTGAGGAAAACATACACAATTAAACATTGGTTGAAAAGTGCACCCGAAATAAGGGCTTAGGTAGCATGATCAATGTTAGATTGGTGATTCGATAACCAATGGTCTAAGAATGAAATGTCGACCATTAACTTCAAAGCAATAGGGTTTCTAGAAGTTTTCAATTCACACCTCATAATTCAATTGCCAGTATTCTGGTTGGAACACGGGGACCAATAAAAGAATGGTGATGGCGAGAAGCATCCTTGTATCAAGAATCCTTAAGAGATGCTGAAACTCTCACAACACCCTTGACATAACAGACAGTATTACTTTAAGGTAGATCTTGATACAAGCTGAATAGCAAGTTGCACCCGTATCTTGAACAAGTTTTCCATGACATGAAGGTAAGGATGTTGTCGGTGGTAACTCAAATTACTAAGGGACGAATATGACACTTATCATCATGAACTTGATTAATATCCTGGAAGGAGTCAAAATGTTGACGATGATCACAAAAAATTTGTCAAGAGGCTCCACGGAGAAGCAATCAAACAGCGACTGCATCCAGCAAAAGGACTGATGCAACGAAAGATTGTTGGATCCACGGATACGACACCAACTCAGAATCAAGCTTGTTGTTTGAGGTGAAATGATAAGACATGGAAGATCTACGTAAGCTTTGCTCATCGTTAAAAGTTGTGCTCCGGGATTAAGAACCAGGTAGCATAGATAAAATCAGCACAATAATGATATAACCGATCAGGCTAGGAATGACTTGAAGGGTTAGTAAACTCGTAAGCAATGAAAATTAATTAATATTTACTGAATTGGAGTGCGGACTCGATTCACTATTCGGTATTCTTGGTTGACGACAACCCAGAACGCAGGTGTAGTGACCCGACCTCAAACGGTCAAGTCTTTGTGCTTTAGTGTCTTCCCTGGATCGGTAATGCTAACACACACACTACTCGAAGGATTTATAACAGAGTAGCAATCACACACTTATTACAACGAATGTCTCAAAAGAGAACTTATTACAATAAATATGGCATCAGGCCATCCAATACGATAACAGCGGAAGGCTTGGAAGATAAAGTGAGTCCATCAACTCCAACGACATAGCTGAGCTGCATGGCAACGACCTAACGAACCGTACTCCTCGTCTGAAAAGTCTACAACATAATACGTTGCAGCCCGAAAACGGGTCAGCACATGGAATATGCTGGCAATATAACACAGTAGAGCAAGAACTGAATAATGCTATCACTACATGCATATTTGGCTGGTGGAAAAGCTCTATGGTTAAAGTTTTGCGAAAAGCCAATTTTTCCCTACAACAAAGGAATAGATTTTATTTAACTATCATGGTAGTTGAAACATCATTGAGAAGGTTCCTCCAACTCAATCCCAATTAAAAGTAATTATCAACCCAACAATATTAAATTTGAGTGATGAGATACATATGATAATCCAAGTACTAGATACTCAAGATGTCCATAACCGGGGACACGGCTAACCATGATTAGATTGTACACTCTGCAGAGGTTTGCGCACTTTCCCCCACAAGACTCGATCTCCTCCATTGGATTTCTCGCACTAGATGGTGTTTGAGAAACGGATGACCGAGACACAGTCTTTCAGAAACATTAGCTCTAACCCCGGGTAGACAGTACCAACCTACATCCCTCTACATCTGCTAGCCTACCACTGGAAGAGGTCATGCAACTTACTCAACTATGCTAGAGTGCATAATAGCTTGTGGATGCACACGGAAGTTTCTAGCATGAAATATCTCAGTTCCCTTTGAGCCTGGGTGGCGGACCTTAGGATTATCACACGGGTACTCCGGGATATCGTAGGACAACACTGGATTCTCCAGGTGCCCGACAAGCAATCCACCCAGATGTGTATTAAAGTTTCCACCTTATGTTGAACCATTAATTAACAATCTCACATCTGTCATGGATTCACTCACCCAAACCATGTCTACGAGCATAGCATAGCAATATAAGCAATACGTAGAAGTAACTCCCAAGGGTTTGATAATAACTGGGGGATAGGTTCTACCTCATCAACTACTTCCCAAACCCACATGTTATATCACAAGCTACGCATGCATTGTTTGAGGATTGGAACTAATGCATAAAAACTAGGTGATAAAGGGGTATGATCAAAGTGTTACTTGCCTTGCTGATGATCCGCAAAACCTAGAGACTCGTAGTAGCACGCTTCGCACTCCGGGTGTTCTATCACAAACAAACAATAGCGTACATAAGCAAACAAGTGAAGAAGCACGGGTAAAACACGAATAAGAAGACCTAACCAAAAAGTTCAACTTAAAAACTCCGGTTTGCAAAAAAATCAAATCAAACGGAGCAATGAAACTCAAACTGCGAAAGAAACAAGATCTGATTACTAAACTGGACTAAAGTCAAATTTTAAAGTACCAAAATCTTGTTCAAGTTGGTTAAACGGAAAGAGGACTTTGAGACGAAGATCAGGCGCTTGAATCGCCTGATTCCGATAAACGAGGGAAAAGATAAACTAAAATGAAAATCGGATCAGAAATCACGATCGAAAATAATCGCGGGAAAACCCTGGAAAAAGAAAAACCGACGAACAGGCTAACGAACGAACGTTCGCTGTCTGCGGCTAATGAGTGAACACCGTTCGTTGAAACAAACGTATGGGCGAACATCCGCTAAGTAACTAAACCGAGAAAACCGGCGAATCGATCTAATAAAAAAACTGAAACTAGGTTTTTAAAAAACCGACGGTTTTTACCTAAACCGAAAAAAAACCGGATGACGAGATTTGCGAACTCCGGTGCGGCTCCGGCGGCTTCCGGTGAGCGTGGCGGCGGAGGGCGGCGTGGGGAGGCTTGGTGGCGGCGCAGCAGCAGCGGCGTGCGATGGCGGCGGCAGCAGCGGCGTGCGGTGGCGGCGGCAGCAGCGGCGCAGGGCGGCGGGGCGACTTGCTGGCGGCGGCGGCTGCGGATTGGGGCTCTAGGGGGCCCCGGGTCAGCTTTTAAAGGGGGGACAGGTGGCTTGCGGGAGGGGGCGGGGAGGCGTGGCCGACTCGGCCACGGCGAGCGGCGGCGTGGCGGTCGTGGTCTCCGCGAGGGAGACGGCGGCGCGGGGAGGCTGGGCCAACTGGGCCTTGGCCCAGTTTTGTCCGGCGGGCTTCTCTTTTTTTTAAATAACGTTCCGACGAAAATAAATCCTAGAAAAATAATTAAAAATCTAAAAATGCCAAAACAAATTTTCAGCGTCTAAATAAAATATTTAGAACAAGATGAACATTTTCTTGGCCCTAAAATGCAATTTTGAAAACGTGCAATTTTTCTAATGCAAAAAATGCAATAAAATCCAAATAAAACATTTATTTGATTTTCATATTTTTTCCTCTAATATTTCATCTATCTTGGAGAAGTCATTTATCTACTCTCATATATGTTTATTTTAGAAATATTAGGAAGGAAAAAAATAATCAAAACCAAATGATCCTCTTTTCAAAATTTGAGAAAACTCAAATATGAAATTAACGAAATCCCCAACTCTCTCCGTGGGTCCTTGAGTTGCATAGAATTTCTAGGATCAAGCCAAAATGCAATAAAATATGATATGCAATGATGACCTAATGTATAACATTCCAAATTGAAATTTTGGGATGTTACAAACCTACCCCCCTCAAGATGAATCTCTCCCTCGAGATTCGGGTTGGCTAGATAATAGGTGTCGATGGTATTTGCGAAGATCATCCTCTCGTTCCCAGGTGGCTTCGTCCTCAGTATGGTGGCTCCACTGAACCTTGCAAAACTTGATGACTTTCCTGCGAGTAACCCGGCTGGCAAACTCGAGAATCTTGATTGGTTTCTCCTCATAAGTCAAATCGTTATTCAACTGTATCGCTTCTAGCGGTACTGTATCTCCCAGAGGAATGTCAGCCATCTCTGCGTGGCACTTCTTCAACTGAGAAACGTGGAACACATCGTGAACTCCCGACAATCCTTCGGGTAATTCCAATGTAACACCCACGATGCGGCTATATCTCCCACGTGTCGGAGCACGACTTAGAGGCATAACCGCCTAGTAGGCATGTCGCAAGAGGGGTAATCTTTACACATCCCATGTTCTGAATAAGAAATGGATAAAGAGTTGGCTTACAATTGCCACTTCACACAATACATAAATATAGCATTAGATCATCCAGAATACAATCAAGGTCCGACTACGGAACCAAATAAAGAAAGACAACCCCAAATGCATAGATCCCCGATCACCCCAACTGGGCTCCACTACTGATCGTTCGGAAAGGAAACATAGTAACGTCATGAATCCTCGTCGAACTCCCACTTGATTTCGATAGCGTCCCCTGCACTGGCATCATCGGCACCTGCATCTGGTTTTGGGAGTAATCTGTGAGTCACGGGGACTCAGCAATCTCACACCCTCGCGATCAAGACTATTTAAGCTTAAGGTAGGAAAAGGGGGGGTAGTGAGGTGGAGCTGCAGCAAGCACTAGCATATATGGTGGCTAACTTACGCAAATGAGAGCGAGAAGAGAAGCAAAGCACGGTCGAGAAGCTATAAAGATCAAGAAGTGATATTGAAACTACTTACGTTCAAGCACAACACGAGACCGTGTTCTCTTCCCGGACTCCGCCGAAAAGAGACCATCACGGCTACACACGCGGTTGATTCATTTTAATTAAGTTAAGTTTTAAGTTTACAACAACCAGACATTAACAAATTCCCATCTTCCCATAACCACAGGCACGGCTTTCGAAAGTTCAAAACCCTGAAGGGTGTCCCAACTTAGCCCATCACAAGCTCTCACTGTCAACGAAGGATATTCCTTCTCCCAGGAAGACCCGATCAGACTCGGAATCCCGGTTACAAGACATCTCGACAATGGTAAAACAAGACCAGCAAAGCCGCCCAAATGTGCCGACAAATCCCGATAGGAGCTGCACATATCTCGTTCCCAGGGCACACCGGATTGTCCAAGATTCCGGTAGGCCAGCCCAGAATTGCCCCTGGTGGCCACCGGCTGCTGACAGGTTGGACCAACACTTAGAGGAGCACTGGCCCGGGGGTTTAAAATAAAGATGACCCTTGAGTCCGCAAAACCCAAGGGAAAAAGGCTTAGCTGGCAAATGGTAAAACCAAGGTTGGGCCTTGCTAGAGGAGTTTTATTCAAGGCGAACTGTCAAGGGGTTCCCATTATAACCCAACCGCATAAGGAACGCAAAATCAAGGAACATAACACCGGTATGACGGAAACTATGGCGGCAAGAGTGGAACAAACACTACAAAAAAAATACACTTCCGTGATGATACGTGTTTGTCACAGTAGGTCGCGTTTTTTGTCATGCATGTACATCCATGACAATTTTATGACAGAATCAAGATAGTCATACCTGTGCTGTCGTAGAAGTGTTCCACGACATTACCAAAATTATCATCATGGAAGTGTCCACTTCCATGATGATAAATCACGCGTCACAGAAGTGCTATCGTCAAGGGTGACCGACACGTGGCATCCACCGTAACGGAACGCCGTTAAGCTATCGGGTCGGGTTTTGGATCCGATAACCCGTTAACAGCCCCGACCAATGGGGATTTTCCACGTGTAAAATCATCATTGGCTGGAGGAAACACGTGTCGGCTCACCGTTGGGACAGATGTCATCCGCTCATTGGACCGAAGGCACCTATGATACGGCGACACGTGGCACGGCCCAACAAAGACCCATTCCTATGAAAAGGCCGGCCCGTTTGACTTGGTCAAAAGGTGGCGAGCTGGCCCATGGAAAGCCTGTTAACGACCTG
Organism: Triticum urartu; assembly: GCF_056163025.1. Lineage (NCBI taxonomy): Eukaryota > Viridiplantae > Streptophyta > Magnoliopsida > Poales > Poaceae > Triticum > Triticum urartu. Next base: position 272,323,425 of record NC_141878.1, on the reverse strand, counting down.
TTCGCATATAGCCCATTTATAGCCCGCTAACCCAGGGCCCGTTACGCCCTATCCGAATTAGGCCCAGTAGCGTCATCTGGGCCGCCGAATATGATTCAGCCCATTTTAACTTCCGGCCCATGTGTGGCCCATGACTTCTTTCGGCCCATATGAGGACTTTGTAACTCTTGGCCCATTAACGGCCCGTGGTGAAACTGGCCCGTAATGAACAATGTATCACTTTATACCCATTAACGACCCGTTATTCCATTGGGCCGTTTCCAGCCCAAGTTATCTTTCGGCCTTCTCAGGGCCCATTGATTCTTGGACTCATTTGCAGCATTCGGTTACATACGGCCCGTTACTATCATTTTCTACTTGTGGGCCAAATTCAGCCTGTCGTTACAGTCGACCCGTTTGTGGACCGTTAATACGTTGGGTCGTTTTCATGTAAAAAAACCGTTGGGCTGTTTTCAAAGAGTTATCAAATACGACCTATTAACGGCCCGTTATGGTCCACGAATAGTACGGCCCATGATTGGCGAAATGATGATACGCCCCGTAGAAGGCCCATGGATCCTACGGCCCGTATGAGGCCCATGGATAGTACGGCCCGTAGAAGTCCCATGGATCGTACGGCCCGTAGAAGGCCCATGGACCCTAAGGCCCGTATAGAAGGCCGATGGATCCTACGGCCGGACGAAGGCCTATGGATCATACGGCCTGCAGGATGCCCATGGTTACAACAGTCCGTGTGTTGCCATGATTATTTTGGCCTAGTTACCAAAAATAGGCTATTATGGCCATTAGAAAAAAGAAAAAGAACTGTAGTGACTACAAGCAAACAACTAAACAAGACAATAAGGAAATAAATAAGCAAGCAATTAACGCTAGCCTATTACCGCTATTACACATATTACATCCACTGGGCATCAAAGTTCGCCACCAGTGCAAAAATAGGGAACAAAGCAGCACATTACATACACTGGCCGTCAAAATTGGCCACCGGTGCAAATAAACGCGGCAGCAAAACAAGAACATAACTGAAACAACTTCAGAAGAGCTCAAGAAACGTTATCCTGGGTATCCACCATGCTGGCAATAAGCTTAGCAAGCTGATTAGCTTTGTCCTGTTTGGCGCTAAAATCCTCCAACGCTTGCTGTTGCACCAGAAAGTATGCATCTGAATGCTCCAGGGACTTCCGCAGTCCTTCCGCTTCTTGTCGCAGCAAAGCTGATCGATGTCTTTTAGCTTGTAGCCGAGACTCAAGAAACCGAACTGATTCAGACAGTGAGTTTGAATAGCTTGTGCAAGCGGTAGTGGCCAGTAACTCGAACAGTAAACCAAGACAGGACTTTGGGGTTGTCTAACTGTCTTCAAGATAGTCTTCCTTAGCTGTTTTATCAACTTTGTTGGAGACCAACAAGGATGTGTCACTATCCTAAACCTTATCTGCATTACTTCCTTTACCATTGCTTAATAAGGCACTCTTCCCCAATATTCTGTCAGCATTCTAAAAGAAGAAACAAGCGGACACATAACAAGTTTAGCATGTACTAGTATATGAAACTCATTTTGGTGAACTAGTTCATTAGTAAGGTGGATAGGATTAAACTACCAAGTCTTCTATTGCCAAGTACTAGTACATAATAAAAGCATCAAACAAACATATATCTATGTCCTATGGTCACTGCATTGTCTTGCCAAATCAAAATAGAGACATGGTTCAAATCATATCAGTTCAAGACAAAGCAGCAGTGAAAGAATACGAAGCGTGGGAAACTACACATCACAACAAGATTTCAGATGGGTACCACGGGTCTACATGTACAACACCACTATTAGCTCTGTTGTGATGCTAGTAGTGTGCATGATATGAAAGTCAACTGTATACACAATTGAAATTGAAATCAACAGAGCTATTGGTAAGAGCAAACATGTTAAAGAAACATGTGTGAACATACCTGCCGTGCCATTGGAGTTTCGATTGGATCCTTTAATTTAAACATAAGTTTATATGAGTAAATATAGTGATACAAGAGCAAAGCAATCATAGTTAAAAAAGGTGCGCCTAAGCGAGTGCTTAAGCGCGCCTAGGCTCTAGGCGTTGGCAAAACGCATTGCGCATAACTACACATAATCTGTGCATAACTGCGCATAAGCATGCGCTTTGGTCAGTAAAGCACAAGGCGGTGGCAAAACGCACAATTAACGCCCAGCGCTTTTTTGAACTATGATAGCAATGGAATCTTAAATTAGAACCATTGTTCTTCGGGTTTAGGCACTTGTTCTACATGAACAGAGTACAGTAAGACGCAAGAATATAATACTTAAAAATAGAAAATGAGCTCATAGACCTTACCACATTCTTGGTTCGGGACCAGTATAGAACAAGGCGTTCCCAGTCATCGTCCAGTAAATGTGTCTCAGGAGAACGTAACGGAATTTGATGAGTTTCTTTGCCGGTGAAGTACGTTTCTTCAGGTAATTCCGATACTGCCACCAAGCATTCTTGAAGATAGCAGAGGTATTAGCACAGGTTACCTCATCCCGAGTTTCCAAATTGGTCCTTCTCTATAGAGAAAAATGGGAAAATTTGTTGTATTATAACCATCATGGAGGTAGGATGTATGGGACGAAGCAAAGTAATTGCCATGAATAACATTACTTACACATAACTCCTGGACAAACACCTGCAACTGGCATTTTCCTTCATCTTCAGTATAATATTTCCAAGATGGGAAGATATGCACATACGATTTAACAACATCAAATGTGATAGATGCTAAACTACGACTAGCTGGTTGTGCTTCCTCCACGGGAATAGGCGTACTAACTGGTGGAGTTGGGGTTCGCCGTGATAGTACTGGCCCTTTGGGCACTGGAGCTGCCTTACTAACTGCTCTTGTTTGGGAGCTCTATGGTGGAGATGGTGCTGTGTCAACGGGAACTGGGTTACTATCGGCTGGGGTTGGGGTTAGATTGGGTGAAGCTGGTTCTCTGTCCATCGCAGTAGGGGTACAATCTGCGAGAGTTTGGGTTATGTGTGGTAGGGCTAGTTCTTGTGCATGTACAACCGGGGTGCTATCTCCACCAAGAGGTAGCACTGTTTTATTTGAAGACCGTGTTTTTAGTCCGCTAGATATTGGCATCACCTGCTCCAATTCAAATGGCTGATAAACAGGAAACATAGTTGAATGTACAGACATTGTATGAGAGACAAATGCAATAGATAGTGTGGAAAAAAGAGGGCATGAAATAGTTGACATGTATATTGTTAACTAAAACAGATAGCATGACATAATTTCACATATATGATGTCTATATAAACTGGATAGCATAGCATAACATAATTCAAAGATATGATGAATAACTAAACAGGATCGCATGACATAATTCACCTACATGTTATCTAAGTAATCAGGATCGCATCATTTAATTCACATATGTGATTTATATGCTAAACAGAGGGCATTTGATATGATGTTTGAACTAAGAACATGGTGTTGAATATTGTGTATATGATGTCTAAACTATGCAACGCAAGACACCGTATGCATGATATGAGTAGTATAACCGTGCCAAGTTAGAGCATACACCTCAGTGGGGGAATAGGACTGGTCATCTGTCTATGAATCCATCTCTGAGGAGCTATCAGGACCCAACAAGAGATCTTCTTCGACAGGTAGCACTATCTGCTCTGAAGGCCTTGTTTTCACTCCAGATTTTTCCATCTCCCACCCAAATGGCTGATTCACAGGAAGAGTAGTTTAATGTACAAACATTGTCGACAAATGGAAATGTAATGAAGAAAAGGATGGGCAAGATATCATTCAAATATATGATGTCTGGTTAAACAGGATGGCATTGCACATTTCACATATATTATGGCTGGCTAAAAGACATGAGACTGCATAATTCCCATATATGATATAGAAACTAAACAGGTGGCATTACAGAACATGTCTAAACTAAGCAGATGACATATATAATGTCAAAAGTAGGCACTGCAAGGCAACATATGCATGATATGACTAACATCATCATGTCAAGGTAGAGCAAACACCTTGGGGGGTAAATAGGAGTGGTCAGCGGCGTCTGAATCCGCCTTAGAACAGATATCTTCCTCTGGATTACAATCTGGAGAGGGGTGGGGAGGGTTTGCCATTGAACCCACCATGGAGCGATGTCTGCATGACATTGTATTGCCACGCAAACCTCTTCTCTTTTTCTCTACATGTTCAGCATGACTGTGTACAATATCTGACGTGCATACGAAAAAAATACGGTGAGATTATGTAAGGAGAGCATGCAGAAATTTAGAGTGATGGTAACAACCAGTGGATCGACATTTTTCCGTTGAACCAAAATAGCCCTAATGGATCGACGTGAATGTATAGTAATAAGTGATGCAACAAGTGTACAACCTCTTTGCCGTAGCCGTGTCAACCTCAGCATCATTGGGTTGGTCGCTGAAGCAGTTGAGGCAGAGGTGGCTGTCGGAGGTCTGGAGGAAGATCCGAGGAATCTGTAGACGGTGTCCAGGGCACTGCTCTATTGTGATGGATTGTTCTGTCATTGGAGCAGCTCCGGTGAGCCATAAGACATCAAGGCTGGAGCAGAACAAGACAGACATCGCCAATCTCAAGTGGGATTCTAATAGCATCTCCAATAGATGATATAAAATGGATGTAAAATTAACATCACCAAAAACCACCTGACTACAACAGATGAGGTAAAAACTGTTGACTCTGAACTTAACTGTCGAAACTGAAATTTACTGTGGAATCTGAATGCTACTGTTGAAACTGAACGCAATGGTAGCAGAGAGGCACTTGACATGTAGTTTAGTGAGGGCCTGCAGTTCATCTTCAACCTGCACCCCCTGAGCCGCCAGCCACCACCGGCCGAACCGCCGGCCCCAGCGCCGCCTCGCCGCCCCGAAACAACTCGCCACCGCCGCCCCGGCCAGCCCTCTAGGCCCCCGCCCCCACCCTGAACCCTAAGATAGATAGTGGGGTACCTCTCCGACGAGCCCTCGTCCCCGCTGCGGGTGGTTCTTCCTTAACTCTGGCGAGCCCCCCCAACCCCTGAAAATCAACTGACCCAAAAGTCGATTCAGTCGACTGAAGTGTGGCTTAATCAGAGTAGAGCAGCAACACGAGCAAGGGGGAGAGCGGCAGTAGCAGTTGGGCGAGCGAGCGATCGAGCGAGAGCCGGAGCAGCATCAGCAGCGCGAGCGAGAGCCAGAGCAGCAGCAGCAAATCCGGCTGGTATGGACGCCGCCGCCGAAGGGGCCTCGCACTGGGGGAGAGCCGCCGTGGAGATTTCGCCCACAACGCCGGCTTCAAGGTAGCCGCTCCATGGGGGTGTGGGATGGAGCACCATCGGCGCCCGGAGGTCGAGTTAAGGAGAAGGTGCGATACGATGAGTGTACAACCTCTTTGGTGGCGCCGAGTTGGCCTCGGCTTCGTCCGAGGAGTCGGTGAGGATGCCGCTGTTCTAGTGGAGCAGGTTAAGGAGGCGCTGTGGGGATGGAGCAGCCGTGATAGACGAGGCGATCGTCGGAGCAGCTCCTTGGAGGTGGAGGACGGGGCGCCTGAACTGGCGGGACGGCGAGATGGACGACGGATCCTCATCCGGGGAGGTGGACGAGGAACGTCGAGCTGTTGCAGTGGACGACGTCGTCGGGGAAGAGGCTCCGGCTGGGCAGCGGTGACGTGGCGGACGGAGGAGGGTGGGGTTTCGTGGCTGGAGCAGAGAGGTTATGGCGGCCTAGGATTTCGAATGGCGAAAAGGGGGCGATGGGAGGGGGTGAAGCATGACTTAGGGACGTGCTTGTCCAAAATGTAGGGTGTGTTACAAAAGTACCCCCCACCTATTTGAACTAGCGGCCCTTTCGGCTGAGGGTTAGAAGGGGGATTTCCCGTGTCGGGATTTGGTAGCTGGAGGGAGTTTTCATGCGCGTTGTAATTTCGAGATAGCAAGGCGCTGGTTGTGAAGGCGCCAATTTTGGCAGCACGATATCTGAATTTTCGGGATATAACAAGACACGGGTTGAATTTTAGGGACAAGCCTAACGTGTAGTAATATTGTACTTGTACATACCAAATCAATTCGCACTTCCCTCAACCAAAAAGAAAACGAAAAAAATAAAACTATTCACACCACACAAAGGGAGAGTCTTGCCCCGTTTTACTATACAAATGTTATTCAAAGCCACTCCCTCCTTCCATCTATATAGGGCCTAATGCGTTTTTCGATGCTAACTTTGACCAAATATTAGAGCAATGATATATGACATGCAACTTACACAAAGCACACCGTTAAATTCGTCTGTGAAAGGTTCTTTCAATGATATAATTTTCACATTGTGCATGTCATATACTATTAATCTTGTCAATAGTCAAAGGCGGTCTTAAAAATCTCATTACGCCCTATATAGATGGAAGGATGGAGTATGAATCCATGTTATGTCCGATTAATTTTTTTCGCTTGCTGTATAATGCATGTAACCTACTCATACCGACATTTTAGTACATTCCAAATGTCTATACTACTGCTGCAATTCGAACTAAATTTGAATGTGTTTCTCTATTTCAATAAGAATCTACAATCATGATTGTTGCCAACTTCAACCATCATAGTTTCCTTGCTATCCGCCAGATATAAATCGGACGGCCTATAATGCAGGATGGCAGGCACACCATCATCAACAACTCCGTTTTTTATAAGAGTAGAGATAAAATATATTAAATGTAGTATAACATGTTCATAACCACACCATGTGTATCACCGTTATATATATTCACACATGCGTCGGTTTGAAACACTATGATAAATTCTTCAAATATCTGAATTCGCTTTTTAATGAAGTATATATGATCTCTATTCGTCTTTTACACCCACACAACCCTCTTATCTTTGTAGCTAGTGCTAACTTTCTCTTGTGCATGCACACGCCTGCATCCATCTCACCCTCCCTCAGCATTCTCTAGCTCCATCGCGCAAATTCATCTTTTCACTTTAGGTCGTTCACCCACAGTGTGTGTAGGCCCCCAGCTCCTTCTTTACGACACACATCGATCGATATGCCTCTCTAGCCAGGTGTGCCTAGCACAAACACAAGCTTCCCCTCTTCTCTTGTCACCGTCCATGCCTCACTCCCACCACTCTTTTCATCATTCTTGTACTCGCACACTCCTCCCCTTCGATATAGTATGCCTCTCGTACCACCTACTACATGCATCCCTCTCTCTCTATCCTTCTCCTTGTGCCTCATTTGCTTCTAACACACACATGCATGTATACCGATCGATCTCCCACCATATACCTACATCGACTTTAACTACCCCCCCCCCCATCGATCGACGTACCTCACAAGTTATGTCTCTCCTTTCTCTAACAAAGGGCGATTGATCTTCCTATGTAGTTACGTCTGCTTACCACAGCCACATCGTCCCCCCTCATCATTCGTGCATGCCTCCTAACCCGTCTCTCACACGTACGTGCACAGACAACAAGTAGCCATCTCCTCTCTTATTGATATTGCGGCCGTGCCCTCCGTTTGTCTAGCAAGCCTATCCCACCATTTGTTAGAAGCAACTCCACTACCACCCCCTCCAACACTCTAGCTCTGTCTCCCTCCCAACCTTATTCTTCTCCTGCACATATGCATGGATGCCGATCGATCTCCCTTAATACATGAGGCAGATCGATCTCCTTAATACATGAGGTAGGCCTCTCTTCTCCTCCACACATATACCAGCCATTGTACCTCTATAGTTCATTGGGCCTCCCTCTTCCCCCACCACACACCGATAGTCGAGCGCTGCAGGTAGGTATCCATGCCACAGAGACAAACTGCACATGTCCCATCTCACGTTCCAGTAGCCCAGCCACTCTATATCTTTGACGTGGGCACACACAAATTTGATGGCACTCTTTATCGATCACGCGCGCGCACACACACACATCATCCCTCTCTTTGATTCTATGGACACCTCAAGCCGATGATACCTCCACTCTCTTCTCGTGGATCGCCCCCTCTATATATATGTTATATCCGAGACTCTATTTCACACACATTGCATATGTTACATTTTTTTGATTGACCCCCCCCCCAAAAAAACTCTCAAGAACCCACACACTATATCTCTCTAGGTTTGTATCTCTCTCACACAACCCCATGTAGGTGGTGTACGTATACAAGAAGAGAATAGGTGCACCGTGCACGTACTCACGCTTCGTGCCCAGCCACACCTGCGCAGGTACACGGTGGAGCTCATTTCTTTACGAAATGGTAGCCCACGTGCTAATTTGAACACCTGTAGCGGTTGTTTACCTAGGGAGGTCGTGTACCACGCGTGCACGAAACAAAGTTTGACTTGACGCTTTGCTGAGTTATTTTTAAATAAAGTTATAGCGCTCAATGGCACGTACACAGAATATAAAATGATTTTTATGGAGAAAAAGGTAGTCCGCTCACTATATACAATGGAGCCTGCCTGCCTGGTTTGTCGCTCTTCAGAGTATCTCACACAAGGCTGCGGTGGCCTCTCTCTCTCTCACCGTTGGTCACTAATCCGGCTGCATCCCGTCCGCTGGGGGAAAGGGAGTGCGGTGGCCTCTCTCTCTCTCACCGTTGGTCACTGATCCGGCCGCATCCCATCCGCCGGGGGAAAGGGAGGAAGTGCATCGTTTCTCCGTTCGACGGCGCCGAGGAAGCACGTCCCGATCTGCGGTACATGTTGTTCTCTCTGACCAACCTCTAGCGCGGCAGGGCCTACGCCACCTGCTCGCAGATTCCGCCCGCCGCCGCTCACCTAGTTAGATCCCGATGACCTCCAGGTATCCCCTCCGGCCTTGCTCCACTGCCCGTCTTCCCACGTCGCTGCATGTGGATATTCCATAGTTCTTTGCCCAAAACGTAGCTCGTCCGGCGTACTTTCCATATTGCATTCTCGTCCTCACACCGTTTTAGACAAACACAACCATGTTGTTATCTTCCCTTAGGACAAGGACTATGCTTCTTTTTTGTCGTCACATGTGTCATCAACTGTTATTGGCCAGTAATTGTTTCCTTTCTACCTCTTTTTTGCAAACAGGGCTATCCATTTCACCTTGTTGCTATTGCGACCTTTTGGTGAACTGCACAAATCACTTTTTTCTTAAGAGTGTTTTGTGCAGTTGTACTATAATGTCACGCGGGCAACGTCTCTACAGTTCAGTGCGACTGCACAAAGGGAGATTGGTTTTGCTCTATCCTCCTCATCCAACTCCGAGCCTAATCTTCTCCAACTAGTTAGTCTTAAGAGAGACTACAAAGGTGTCCGGCTTCTATTTGTGTGTTTATTGTTTCATCAACAGTCCTCTATTATCATAATCACACTTAATATCTTTGGAACAGGGATGCTCAGCTCTATTTTAGTGGAACTGCACAAAATGATAGAAATGTTGCATGCTCCAGACAGCTACTTTTTTCCCAACATGCCTTGTTGATTTAGACAAAGCTGGGGGGGCGTTGCTGCCAATGAAAGCATGGATCAATTTTAATTTAACACCTTCTCACAACTCTATCTTCAGTTGTGATGTAATTATTAGCTCTGATCTGCTAATAATTGACATGCATTAGCAAGGAAGTTAGTTTTTTATTGTTTCCGAAAGAGCATCGATGGCAAGACACGCGAAACAAAAGCTGAAAGCTCACACCATTGTACAATATCATGTCGTTGGAAAATTATTTGTATAGTACGTCAATTATGTAAACAAATGATGGAAGCTTGATAGCATTGCCAGAAGCCTCTTCATCATCCGGGTCCATGTGCCATGCACAAAATTATACTCCTTCGTTCCTAAATATTTGTCTTTTTACAAGTTTCAAATGGGCATATTTTAGAGTGTAGATTCACTCATTTTGCTTCGTATGTGTACTCCCTCCGTTCCTAAATATTCTATTCGTCTTTCTAGAGATTTCAACAAGTGACTACATACGGAGCAAAATGAGTGAATCTACACTCTAAAATATGTCTATATACATCCGTATGTGCCAGTCCATTTGAAATCTCTAAAAAGACAAATATTTGAGTAGTCACTCATTGAAATCTCTAGAAAGACAAATACTTCGGAGTATATTTAAGAACCGAGAGGGTAGTGCACAACCGCATGCGAGACTCATCCCAGTCGTTGCGCCGCATTAATAGTGAGTAATGAGCACTCAAATCATAAGCCCCACCTTTCCCACTGTAAGTTGCTTTGAAGAAGCAACCATCAATACGCACTTCTTTGAATCCGCTCATACTACTCCATCTATCACTGTTTATACAACACGCTTCAGAAAAAAGAAAAAAAATCTGTGGGACCAAGGCGACTAGCGATCGGCCTGAAAAATAGCATTGGTAGTTATAGCATGGCGTCTATTACTGCTTCCACCCCGGGTACACACATGCATGCACTTACTCCACTCTGTAGTATTACAGTACACGGAGAGAAAATTGTGGACTTGATTGCGGTTACCATGCCCTAATTAATTGAGCATTAAACCAAACGCGTCTAAAGTCTCTCTAGTGGTGGAAATGCATTGAGAGAAATGCATCATAATGAAGCGTGCCCTGTAAATTGTGACGGAGGGAGGAGTAGTATGAAGGTGCAAAACCAAGTAAGCGTATGGCCAGTCGGTCAACGCACTTCCTCTTGGCATATCACTGACATGTGGGACAGGAGTGTGAGCAAACCGATCTCAATTGACGGCAAAGAGCCAACCCGCCGTTCCTTGAGAGAGACGAGGAGCGAGAACACACAGACAGGATCGCACGGAGGCCAAGATATATTCGAGCATGCTTGGTTGATCGATATCATTCGCTACATGTTGGGCTGCCATTTTCCGCCCTTCTCCGGAATAAACGTGTACTTTATCAGAGATAAAAAAATAAGAGTACAGACGCTCCACCATGCGGTTCTAGTAGTAGTACTACTCGTACTACTGCACTTGGCTCTTCGCCTCTTTGTGAAGTCGAACAATGATGGTACTCCGCATGTTGGGTACTACAGTGTATGCCTTTGACAATCTGACACCGAATGGACTGATTCATGTCCACCGAGGGTAGGTTGCATTAGTCAAAAGGCATAAGCGAGCTTCACCTTGTCCTGCAAGATCCTCCTCGTTCTGCGAGTTGATGGGACACACCAAAAAGTAGTGCTAGTCCATACTCCCTCCTTTCCGGTTAATATGGCTTAATCTTTTTTGCGGGTAAATGAGAGAGCTTTATTCATATATAAGCATTCTTAGGACGATCAGCCAAGACACTGGTCACTAGGAAGCGAGGTACCCCGCAAAAAAAGAAGTAGGAAGCGAGGTGTTTCATCAAGCCAGCTCTCGGCCACATTCAAAGTGCAGCAAGCACGGTTTGCACGAAGATGCGCTGCAAGGTTTGCTGACCTGTTTACGTGCTGAATAACAAAAAAAAGAGGAAATATTGCCGAGCGCTACTATTTGTAACAGGATATGAGCCAGAATTAAGCGAGAATTGTGGCGAGTGTTCCATGCAATCAACTTCCATTATCACATGCGAGAACCCTCGAAGAGAACCAAATGTGTTGAAGATTGCTTTATCACATTATAATAAGAGTGTAGACGCTCCTCCATTCGGTTCCTAGTACTAGTATAGTACGTACCTTTATAGACTATGGTAGTAGTACTAGTAAACTTTGCGCTTGGCTGTTCGCCTATTTGGGAAGTCGAACAATAATAGCACTAGTAGTATAGTGTATGCTTCTGGTAATCTGACACCGAATTAACTGTTGCACGTCCACCGCCTGAGCGAGGGAGAGCTTGCATTAGTCAAAAGTTTCTCCTTGTACTGCGAGCCACCGCGCGCAAGCTTCTCCCGTCCTGCAACCTTCTCCTTGTTCGGCAAGTTGACGGGACACATCAAAGTAATGCTAGTCCATACTACTTCCTCTCCGGTTAATATGGCTTAATTTCAAACGAGATAAATACACTGTCTGATGAGGACATCAATACCATTGTTACACCCACAACCCCTGCTGCTATACATACTGGACCAATTACTAGAGCTTGCGCATGCCAATTGAATTATCAGGTACTTTCGTTTCTTGGTAATGATTCTAATGTTCATGAGAATATGATGCTGCCTAAATTGGATACATTTGTTTTGCTTACAAATGAAGGGCCTAGCTTGGACAAGAAAGATGAACCTTGGAGCAAGTTCAAGCATGGAGATGATGGCATGCGCAAGGGGAACAAGAACGGAGTTACAAGTGATGATTCCAGGACTCTGAAGCCACCATAATGAGTGCATGAAGCATGGGACGAAATATACAAGATGCCACTTCATAAATTTCGTCCAGAGGCTATTTTAGGTGTTGCGTCACCTTATTATTGGGCCAGGCCCATGTATTTTCAAAATACTTAAGTATAGGCTGTTTTTAGAGTCCGTATGTGTGGGGAAACAAGAGTTAGGGTTGGTTTCGGACCCCTCCTCCAAGGGCCACGAAATTCCCCCCTCTTCCTCCATATATATAGCCCTTAGGGCGTCGTTTAGACTTTGGGTTTTGTTTAGATTAAAAGTTCGCCATAGCTGCAACTTCGCGTACTTCGTTTGTGTCCAACGACCAGACCAAGACGTCACAGAACCCCACCTTGATCAATAAAGCTTTCATCTTATATTCGCAATATCCAGATTGCAATCTTAGTTTCTTGCTTGTTCTTCGTTTGCTCGCAGGAAACAGACCCTTGTGGTTAGGTTGATCGTGCTCCGGCGTGGTCAATAACCCCTCGGAAGTTGGTTTAGCAATTGCTAAGGCGCGACGTCTCGCACGTTCGTAGTCGGATCGTCAAGGTCGACTCCCACATAAACGATAGCCACCATCACATCGAAACATCGGGACACCTTTGCCTCTATCAAGTGGTATCAGATTTCCAGGTTGCTCGGTGAGATTTTACAGCTTTTCGTAGTTTAGATCGAGTCTATTCTTCGTACCTATAGTCCACGAAAAAGCCAAAAAAAATTAGGGTTAGTTCATCCTATCCGAACCAATCTGAGCCTTTGCATAATCTTTTTTGTATTTGCTTTGTTGAATTTGCGGTTGCATCGTCGTGTCAAGTTGCTGGTCTTAGCGTCTAGTCCTTTAGAGTTTCGAGTTCTGTTCACAGGTTGTCACGTCGCCGCTGCCATATATCACCACCACATCATCATCATTGCTGCTGCCATATACCACGACCACACCAACTTCATCATCGTTGCCATATTCACCACCACATATTCACCATCAATCTGAGTCCATATACGCCACCACATATCCGCCGCCATCACACCAATCCGAGTCCACCTGCAACATATATGCGCCACCAGTCTGATTTCCACCAGATTCATCGCCGCCACCAGTCTGAGATTCCACCAGATTCATCTACACCACCAGTCCTAGTCCGAGTCCAGTAATTGTTGCATTGTTTTCGATTTCCGAATCATGCGATACTTCGAGTCGTGACAGAATAGGACTCCTGAGATTCCGAGCTACCCGCAGAAGAAAAATAGTTCCAAACTCTAAAAAAAATCTAAGTCTGGAAAATTCTGGCTAGGCAGTTTTTAGACCATTTGTAGACTTTTTCGAAAAAAATTGTTGCGGAGCAAAAAAAGAGAGGAAAAGGTGCAAAAAAAAGTGAAAAAAAGAAAAAAAATTCAGAGAGTGCTCCTCCCTTGTTTACGTGCAGCGCCGTGATTTTGTTAGTGTTCTAGGCTCGCGTCTCTAGCACGGTCTAGCCTAGGTCCAGCACAGTACCATCGTTGAGCGTTTATTCAACTTTGCATCTCTGAATTGATTATTGCTGACCCTTTTTGCTACCATATTATAAGCCTTCCCAGCTCCACATATATCTACATCGTGCGTTTGACTCTCCCTGGTAATCGCTCTATCCAAGCTTTGAGAGTTTTGACTACGACGGTTGCTGATCACCGCCTGCTGCTGGGTAAGAACTGGTAAGAATCTGAGATTTGCTTGACGGATTTGTGGCATCCACCACCACCTCTTGTTAGTAGTCTGTAGGATCATATTCTTGTGTGTTTCTATTGCTGCTAACCATGGCAGGATCACAAGCCGACGAGACTGACTGGGAGAACCTGCGAATAAGGAGTTGCATGATAAATTTCAGCAAATGATGAGTGGACAGGTGCAAGATGTGCTAAACAGATTTGACGAGGCCATGGAGAAGATAGATGGCATGGAGAAGACGTTCGAAACAAAGCTCGATAACAAGTTTAATGAATTGCTCGCGCGTCTTCCACCACCACCACCACCGGCTGCCCCTAACGCACCTCTCCAACAACAACAACAACAACAACAACAACAACAACAACAACAACAACAACAACAACAACGTTGCTTTCCAAATCAAGTGGGACAAGCACAGCGCGTTCCCATTGACCCTGGGCAAACTTCTGGTGCCGCTGTTGATGCTTCTGCCGCTCCTGCTGCTACTGCAGAGGTGGAGGACCATTACGAGGATGAGGTTGACCAAAATCAGAACTACGTGCCACCACCAGCACCACCACCACTAAGTCGTCCTCATGCATATCATCGCAACGGTAGGGCTGCACCACCACCTGAGGTACATGACCATCTTCCTAAACTAAAATTGAATATTCCACCATTTGAGGGTAGATATGTTCCTGATATATATCTTACTTGGGAGTTAGAAACTGAACAACGATTTACATGTTTACAATATACAGAGGAGAGACGTGTTCCTGCTGCCGTTTGTGCTTTTACTAGCTTTGCATGTGTTTGGTGGTCTGAACATTGTAGATTATATCCTATTCCAGCTACTTGGGCTGCTTTGAAAATTGTTATGCGTACTCATTGGGTTCCACCATATTATCAACGTGAATTACTTCAAAAATTGCAGCGCTTAAGACAAGGAAAAAATTCTGTAGAAGAATATTATCAGGAATTACAAACTAGCATGATTAGATGTGGTATTGTTGAGGAGAATGAAGCTATGCTTGCACGTTTTATGGGTGGATTAAATAGAGAGATTCGGACCATTCTAGAGTATAAGGAGTATACTAATATCACTCGTTTATTCCATCTTTCTTGTAAAGCTGAACGTGAAGTGCAGGATCAACAGGCATTGGCGCGAACTAACTTTTCTACAGGTCGATCTTCATCATGGACACCACGTGCATCCTCTACTTCCACTCCACCAGCACCTCCATCAGGTGCCACCTCCAGCCGTGATACAAGAAAGCAGGCACAACCACCACTTCTACCAAGAGCACACCTGCCGGACCTGTGCAGAGCTCTTCTTCTTCCATGGCATCAACAGGGCACACAAGTGATATTATTTGTCGTCGTTGTAAGGGAAGAGGACATTTTGCGAGAGAATGCCAATCTCAGCGTGTGATGATTGCTACTGAGGATGGTGGGTATGAGTCCGCTAGTGACTATGATGAGGAGACTTTGGCTCTTATTACACGTGAAGAACACGATGGAGATGATTCTGATCATGAGACGCAATACATGGCTCTTGAAGATGCTGACAGGTATGAATGTTTAGTTGCTCAACGTGTTTTGAGTGTGCAGGTCACGCAAGCTGAGCAAAATCAGAGGCATAATTTGTTCCATACAAAGGGAGTTGTGAAGGAACGTTCTGTTCGCGTCATCATAGATGGAGGGAGCTGCAATAACTTGGCTAGCATGGAGATGGTGGAGAAGCTATCTCTCACCACAAGACCACATCCACATCCTTACTACATCCAATGGTTCAACAACAGAGACAAGGTTAAGGTAACACGTACTGTTCATGTGCATTTTAGTATCTCTACATATGCTGATTATGTTGATTGTGATGTGGTACCTATGCAAGCATGTTCCTTATTACTTGGTAGACCATGGCAATTTGATAAAAATTCTGTACACCATGGTAGAAACAATCAGTATACTCTTGTTCATAAGGATAAAAATATTACTTTGCTTCCTATGACTCCTGATTCTATTTTGAAAGATGATATTAATAGAGCTAATAAAGAAAAATAGGAGAACAATAAGAGTGAAAATCAGATTGCGGCAAAATAATTTGAGCAACAAATGAAGCCTAATAATAAACCATCTAGTGTTGCTTCTGAAATTAAATTGAAAAGTGCATGTTTACTTGCCACCAAATCTGATATTGATGATCTAGATTTTAGCAAATCTGTTTGCTATGCTTTTGTGTGCAAAGAGGCATTATTTTCATTCGAGGACGTGCCTTCCTCTTTGCCTCCTGCTGTCACTAACATTTTGCAGGAGTTCGCTGACGTCTTTCCACAAGACGTGCCACCGGGATTACCACCTATTCGAGGGATTGAGCATCAAATTGACTTAATTCCCGGTGCATCATTACCCAACCGTGTGCCATACCGTACCAATCCAGGGTAGACGAAGGAGATTATGCGTCAAGTACAGGAGCTGCTTGACAAAGGTTATATACGTGAATCCCTTAGTCCTTGTGATGTTCCTATCATTTTAGTGCCGAAAAAGGATGGTACATCGTGTATGTGTGTTGATTGTAGAGGCATTAATAATATTACTATTCGTTATCGTCATCCTATTCCTAGGCTAGACGACATGCTTGATGAATTGAGTGGCTCTACAATATTCTCCAAAGTTGATTTGCGTAGTGGATACCATCAAATTCGTATGAAATTGGGAGATGAATGGAAAACAGCATTTAAAACTAAGTTTGGTTTATATGAGTGGTTAGTCATGCCTTTTGGGTTAACTAATGCACCTAGTACTTTCATGAGACTAATGAACAAAGTTTTACGTGCTTTCATTGGACGATTTGTGGTAGTCTATTTTGATGATATACTGATTTATAGCAAATCTTTGGAGGAACATTTGGAACATTTATGTGTTGTTTTTATTGCTCTACGTGATGCACGTTTGTTTGGTAACCTTGGAAAGTGTTGTTGGAAATATACCTAGAGGCAATAATAAATTGATTATTATTATATTTCCTTGTTCATGATTATCGTTTATTATCCATGCTAGAATTGTATTGATAGGAAACTCAGATACATGTGTGGATACATAGACAACACCATGTCCCTAGTAAGCCTCTAGTTGACTAGCTCGTTGATCAATAAATGGTTACGTTTCCTGACCATGGACATTGGATGTCGTTGATAACGAGATCACATCATTAGGAGAATGATGTGATGGACAAGACCCAATCCTAAGCATAGCACAAGATCGTGTAGTTCGTATGCTAAAGCTTTTCTAATGTCAAGTATCATTTCCTTAGACCATGAGATTGTGCAACTCCCGGATACCGTAGGAGTGCTTTGGGTGTGCCAAACGTCACAACGTAACTGGGTGGCTATAAAGGTACACTACAGGTATCTCCGAAAGTGTCTGTTGGGTTGGCACGAATCGAGACTGGGATTTGTCACTCCGTGTAAACGGAGAGGTATCTCTGGGCCCACTCGGTAGGACATCATCATAATGTGCACAATGTGATCAAGGAGTTGATCATGGGATGATGTGTTACGGAACGAGTAAAGAGACTTGCCGGTAACGAGATTGAACAAGGTATCGGGATACCGACGATCGAATCTCGTGCAAGTATCGTACCGCTAGACAAAGGGAATTGTATACGGGATTGATTAAGTCCTTGACATCGTGGTTCATCCGATGAGATCATCGTGGAACATGTGGGAGCCAACATGGGTATCCAGATCCCGCTGTTGGTTATTGACCGGAGAGTCATCTCGGTCATGTCTGCATGTCTCCCGAACCCGTAGGGTCTACACACTTAAGGTTCGGTGACGCTAGGGTTATAGAGATATTAGTATGCGGTAACCCGAAAGTTGTTCGGAGTCCCGTATGAGATCCCGGACGTCACGAGGAGTTCCGGAATGGTCCGGAGGTAAAGAATTATATATAGGAAGTGCTATTTCGGCCATCGGGACAAGTTTCGGGGTCACCGGTATTGTACGGGGACCACCGGAAGGTTCCCGGGGGTCCACCGGGTGGGGCCACCTGCCCCGTGGACCACATGGGCTGTAGGGGGGTGCGCCTTGGCCTATATGGGCCAAGGGCACCAGCCCCAAGAGGCCCATGCACCAAGAATCAAGGGAAAGGGGAGAGTCCTAAAGGGGGAAGGCACCTCCGAGGTGCCTTGGGGAGGATGGACTCCTCCCCCCCTTGGCCGCACCCTTCCTTGGAGGAAGGGGCAAGGCTGCGCCCTCCCTCTCTCCCTTGGCCCTATATATAGTGGGGGGAAGGGAGGGCAATCCAACCCAAGCCCTGGCGCCTCCCTCTCCCTCCCATGACACATCTCCCTCCTCCCGCAGCGCTTGGCGAAGCCCTGTTGGAATCCCGCTACTTCCACCACCACGCCGTCGTGCTGTTGGATCTCCATCAACCTCTCCTCCCCCCTTGCTGGATCAAGAAGGAGGAGACGTTGCTGCTCCATACGTGTGTTGAACGCGGAGGTGCCGTCCGTTCGGCGCTAGGATCATCGGTGATTTGGATCACGACGAGTACGACTCCATCAACCCCGTTCTCTTGAACGGTTCCGCGCGCGATCTACAAGGGTATGTAGATCCACTCCTCCCTCGTTTCTAGATGACTCCATAGATTGATCTTGGTGACACGTAGGAAAATTTTGAATTTCTGCTACGTTCACCAACAATGGCATCATGAGCTAGGTCTATGCGTAGTTTCTATGCACGAGTAGAACACAAAGTAGTTGTGGGCGTTGATTTTGTTCAATATGCTTGCCGTTACTAGTCTTATCTTGATTCGGCGGCATCGTGGGATGAAGCGGCCCAGACCGACCTTACACGTACTCTTACGTGAGACTGGTTCCACCGACTGACATGCACTAGTTGCATAAGGTGGCTAGCGGGTGTCTGTCTCTCCCACTTTAGTCGGATCGGATTCGATGAAAAGGGTCCTTATGAAGGGTAAATAGCAATTGGCATATCACGTTGTGGTTTTTGCGTAGTTAAGAAACGTTCTTGCTAGAAACCCATAGCAGCCACGTAAAACATGCAAACAACAATTAGAGGACGTCTAACTTGTTTTTGCAGGGTATGCTATGTGATGTGATATGGCCAAAGGATGTGATGAATGATATATGTGATGTATGAGATTGATCATGTTCTTGTAATAGGAATCACGACTTGCATGTCGATGAGTATGACAACTGGCAGGAGCCATAGGAGTTGTCTTAATTTATTTATGACCTGCGTGTCAACATAAACATCATGTAATTACTTTACTTTATTGCTAACCGTTAGCTGTAGTAGTAGAAGTAATAGATGACGTGACAACTTCATGGAGACACGATGATGGAGATCATGGTGTCATGCCGGTGACGATGATGATCATGGAGCCCCGAAGATGGAGATCAAAAGGAGCAATATGATATTGGCCATATCATGTCACTATTTGATTGCATGTGATGTTTATCATGTTTATACATCTTGTTTACTTAGAACGACGGTAGTAAATAAGATGATCCCTCATTAAAATTTCAAGAAAGTGTTCCCCCTAACTATGCACCGTTGCGACAGTTCGTTGTTTCAATGCACCACGTGATGATCGGGTGTTTGATTCAAACGTTCACATACAACGGGTGTAAGACAGATTTACACATGCAAACACTTAGGTTGACTTGACGAGCCTAGCATGTACAGACATGGCCTCGGAACACAGAAGACCGAAAGGTCGAGCATGAGTCGTATAGAAGATACGATCAACATGAAGATGTTCACCGATGTTGACTAGTCCGTCTCACGTGATGATCGGACACGGCCTAGTTGACTCGGATCATGTAATCACTTAGATGACTAGAGGGATGTCTATCTAAGTGGGAGTTCATAAGATGAACTTAATTATCCTGAATATAGTCAAAAGGTCTTCGCAAATTATGTCGTAGCTCGCGCTTCTGTTCTACTGTTTAGATATGTTCCTAGAGAAAATTTAGTTGAAAGTTGATAGTAGCAATTATGCGGACTAGGTCCGTAAACTGAGGATTGTCCTCATTGCTTCGTAGAAGGCTTATGTCCTTAATGCACCGCTCAGTGTGCTGAACCTCGAACGTCGTCTGTGGATGTTGCGAACATCTGACATACACATTTTTGATAACTACGTGATAGTTCAGTTAAACGGTTTAGAGTTGAGGCACCGAAGACGTTTTGAAACGTCGCAAAACATATGAGATGTTTCGAGGGCTAAAATTGGGATTTCAGGCCCGTGCCCACGTCAAGAGGTATAAGACCTCCGACGATTTTCTTAGCCTACAAACTAAGGAGAAAAGCTCAATTGTTGAACTTGTGCTCAGATTGTCTGAGTACAACAATCGCTTGAATCGAGTGGGAGTTGATCTTCCAGATGAAATAGTGATGGTTCTCCGAAGTCATTACCACCAAGCTGCTTGAGCTTCGTGATGAACTATAATATGTCAGGGACATATATGATGATCCTTGAGATATTCGCGATGTTTGACACCGCGAAAGTAGAAATCAAGAAGGAGCATCAATTGTTGATGGTTAGTGAAACCACTAGTTTCAAGAAGGGCAAGGGAACAAATGGATACTTCATGAAACGGCAATTCAGCTGCTGCTCTAGTGAAGAAACCCAAGGTTGAACCCAAACCCAAGACTAAGTGCTTCTGTAATAAGGGGAACAGCCACTGGAGCAGAATTACCCTAGATACTTGGTAGATGAGAAGGCTGGCAAGGTCGATAGAAGTATATTGGATATATATTGTGTTGATGTGTACTTTACTAGTACTCCTAGTAGCAGCAGGGTATTAGATGCCAGTTCGGTTTCTAAGTGTTAGTAACTCGAAATAAAAGCTACGGAATAAACAGAGACTAGCTAAAGGTGAGCTGACGATATGTGTTGGAAGTGTTTCCAATGTTGATATGATCAAGCATCGCACGCTCCCTCTACCATCGAGATTGGTGTTAAACCTAAATAATGGTTATTTGGTGTTTGCGTTGAGCATAGACATGATTGGATTATGTCTATAGCAATACGGTTATTCATTTAAGGAGAATAACGGTTACTCTGTTTATTTGAATAATACCTTCAATGGTCTTGCACCTAAAATGAATGGTTCATTGAATCTCGATCATATTGATACACATGTTCATGCCAAAAGATATAAGATAGTAATGATAGTACCACCTACTTGTGGCACTGCCACTTAAGTCATATCGGTGTAAAACGCATGAAGAAGCTCCATGTTGATGGATCTTTGGGCTCACTCGTTTTTGAAAGGTTTGAGACATGCGAACCATGTCTATTGGTGTATATGCATGAAGAAACTCCATGCAGATGGATTGTTTGGACTCACTTGATTTTGAATCACTTGAGACATGCAAATCATACCACATGGGCAAGATGACTGAAAGCCTCGTTTTTCAGTAAAATGGAACTAGAAAGCAACTTGTTGGAAGTAATACATTTTGATGTGTGCAGTCCAATGAGTGCTGAGGCGTGTAGTGGACATCGTTATGTTCTTACTTCACAGATGGTTTGAGTAGATGTTGAGTACATTTACTTGATGAATCACGAGTCTGAATTATTGAAAGGTTCAAGTAATTTCAGGGTGAAGTTGAAAGATCGTCGTGACAAGAGGATAAAATATCTATGATATGATCATAGAGATGAATATCTGAATTACGAGTTTGGCACAGAATTAAGACATTGTGGAAATTGTTTCACAACTAATACAGCCTGGAACACCATAGTGTGATGGTGTGTCCGAACATCATAACTGCACCCTATTGGATATGATGCATACCATGATGTCTCTTATCGAATTACCATGATAGTTTATGGGTTAGGCATTAGAGACAACCACATTCACTTTAAATAGGGCACCACGTAATTCCGATGAGATGACACCGTATGAACTATGGTTTAGAAAAACCTAAGCTGTCATTTCTTAAAAGTTTGGGGCTGCGACGCTTATGTGAAAAAGTTTCAGGCTGATAAGCTCGAACCCAAAGTGGATAAATGCATCTTCATAGGACACCCAAAACAGTTGGGTATACCCCCTGTCTCAGATTCGAAAGCAATAAAGGATTGTTTCTAGAATCGGGTCCTTTCTCGAGGAAAAGTTTCTCTCGAAAGAATTGAATGGGAGGATGGTGGAGACTTGATAAGGTTATTGAACTGTCACTTCAACTAGTGTATAGCAGGGCACAAAGAGTTGTTCCTGTGGCACCTACACCAATTGAAGTGGGAGCTTATGATATTGATCATGAGACTTCGGATCAAGTCACTCCCAAACCTCGTAGGATGACAAGGATGCGTACTACTTCAGAGTGGTACGTAATCCTGTCTTGAAAGTCATGTTGCTAGACAACAATGAACCTACGAGTTATGGAGAAGCGATGGTGGGCCCGGATTCCGATAAATGGCTCGAGGCCATAAAATCCGAGAGAGGATCCATGTATGAAAACAAAGTGTAGACTTTGGCAGAATAGCTTGATGGTCGTAAGGCTGTTAAGTGCAGATGGATTTTAAAAGGAAGACGGACAATGATGGTAAATGTCACCATTAATAAAGCTCGACTTGTCGTTAAGAAGTTTCCCGACAAGTTCAAGGAGTTGACTACGATGAGACTTTCTCACTCATAGCGATGCTAAGAGTCTGTTGGAATTATATTAGCGATTACTGCATTATTTATGAAATCTTGCAGATAGGATGTCAAAACATTGTTTCCTCGACAATTTTTTGAGGAAAGGTTGTATGTGATACAACCGGAAGGTTTTGTCAATCCTTAAATATGCTAATAAGTATGCAAAGCTCCAGCAATCCTTCTCAGGACTGGAGTAAGCATCTCGGAGTTGGAATGTATGCTTTGATGAGATGATCAAAGATTTTGGGTGTATACAAAGTTTATGAGAAACTTGTATTTCCAAAGAAGTGAGTGGGAGCACTATAGAATTTCTGATAAGTATATGTTGTTGACATATTGTGGATCAGAAATGACGTAGAATTTCTGGAAAGCATATAGGGTTATTTGGAAAGTGTTTTTCAATGGAAAGCCTGGATTAAGCTACTTGAACATTGAGCATCAAGGTCTATAAGGATAGATCAAAACGCTTAAATGGTACTTTCAAATGAGCACATACCTTGACATGATCTTGAAGGTGTTCAAGATGGATCAGTCAAAGAAGGAGTTCTTGCCTGAGTTGTAAGGTATGAAGTTAAGACTTAAAGCTCGACCACGGCAGAATAGAGAGAAAGGACGAAGGTCGTCCCCTATGCTTAAGACATAGGCTCTACAGTATGCTATGCTGTGTACCGCACCTGAAATGTTCCTTTCCATGAGTCAGTCAAGGGGTACAAGAGTGATCCAAGAATGGATCACAGGACAACGGTCAAAGTTATCCTTAGTAACTAGTGGACTAAGGAATTTTCTCGATTATGGAGGTGGTAAAAGAGTTCGTCGTAAAGGGTTACGCCGATGCAAACTTTGACACTAATCCAGATTATTCTGAGTAGTAAACTGGATTCGTATAATAGAACAGTTATTTGGAATAGCTCCAAATAGAACGTGGTAGCTGCATCTAGGAGATGACATAGAGATTTGTAAAGCACACACGGATCTGAAAGGTTCAGACCCGTTGACTATAACCTCTCTCACAAGCATAACATGATCAAACCCAGAACTCATCGAGTGTTAATCACATGGTAAATGTGAACTAGATTATTGACTCTAGTAAACTCTTTGGGTGTTAGTCACATGGGGATGTGACCTGTGAGTGTTAATCACATGGCGATGTGAACTAGATTATTGACTCTAGTGCAAGTGGGAGACTGTTGGAAATATGCCCTAGAGGCAATAATAAATTGATTATTATTATATTTCCTTGTTCATGATTATCGTTTATTATCCATGCTAGAATTGTATTGATAGGAAACTCAGATACATGTGTGGATACATAGACAACACCATGTCCCTAGTAAGCCTCTAGTTGACTAGCTCGTTGATCAATAGATGGTTACGGTTTCCTGACCATGGACATTGGATGTCGTTGATAACGGGATCACATCATTAGGAGAATGATGTGATGGACAAGACCCAATCCTAAGCATAGCACAAGATCGTGTAGTTCGTATGCTAAAGCTTTTCTAATGTCAAGTATCATTTCCTTAGACCATGAGATTGTGCAACTCCCGGATACCGTAGGAGTGCTTTGGGTGTACCAAACGTCACAACGTAACTGGGTGGCTATAAAGGTACACTACAGGTATCTCCGAAAGTGTCTGTTGGGTTGGCACGAATCGAGACTGGGATTTGTCACTCCGTGTAAACGGAGAGGTATCTCTGGGCCCACTCGGTAGGACATCATCATAATGTGCACAATGTGATCAAGGAGTTGATCACGGGATGATGTGTTACGGAACGAGTAAAGAGACTTGCCGGTAACGAGATTGAACAAGGTATCGGGATACCGACGATCGAATCTCATGCAAGTATCGTACCGCTAGACAAAGGGAATTGTATACGGGATTGATTAAGTCCTTGACATCGTGGTTCATCCGATGAGATCATCGTGGAACATGTGGGAGCCAACATGGGTATCCAGATCCCGCTGTTGGTTATTGACCGGAGAGTCATCTCGGTCATGTCTGCATGTCTCCCGAACCCATAGGGTCTACACACTTAAGGTTCGGTGACGCTAGGGTTATAGAGATATTAGTATGCGGTAACCCGAAAGTTGTTCGGAGTCCCGGATGAGATCCCGGACGTCACGAGGAGTTCCGGAATGGTCCGGAGGTAAAGAATTATATATAGGAAGTGCTATTTCGGCCATCGGGACAAGTTTCGGGGTCACCGGTATTGTACCGGGACCACCGGAAGGGTCCCGGGGGTCCACCGGGTGGGGCCACCTGCCCCGGGGACCACATGGGCTGTAGGGGGGTGCGCCTTGGCCTATATGGGCCAAGGGCACCAGCCCCAAGAGGCCCATGCGCCAAGAATCAAGGGAAAGGGGAGAGTCCTAAAGGGGGAAGGCACCTCCGAGGTGCCTTGGGGAGGATGGACTCCTCCCCCCCTTGGCCGCACCCTTCCTTGGAGGAAGGGGCAAGCCTGCGCCCTCCCTCTCTCCCTTGGCCCTATATATAGTGGGGGAAAGGGAGGGCAATCCAACCCAAGCCCTGGCGCCTCCCTCTCCCTCCCATGACACATCTCCCTCCTCCCGCAGCGCTTGGCGAAGCCCTGTTGGAATCCCGCTACTTCCACCACCACGCCGTCGTGCTGTTGGATCTCCATCAACCTCTCCTCCCCCCTTGCTGGATCAAGAAGGAGGAGACGTCGCTGCTCTGTACGTGTGTTGAACGCGGAGGTGCCGTCCGTTCGGCGCTAGGATCATCGGTGATTTGGATCACGACGAGTACGACTCCATCAACCCCGTTCTCTTGAACGCTTCCGCGCGCAATCGACAAGGGTATGTAGATCCACTCCTCCCTCGTAGCTAGATGACTCCATAGATTGATCTTGGTGACACGTAGGAAAATTTTGAATTTCTGCTACGTTCACCAACAAGTGCGCCTTTTGCACCGACCAAGTATCTTTTCTTGGCTATGTTGTTACTCCATAGGGAATTGAAGTTGATAAAACCAAGATTGAAGCTATTGAGAGTTGGCCGCAGCCCAAAACGGTCACACAAGTGAGGAGTTTCCTTGGCCTCGTTGGTTTCTATAGGCATTTTGTGAGAGATTTCAGCACCATTGCTGCACCTCTCAACGAGCTTACAAAGAAGGATGTGCCTTTTGTTTGGGGTACCGCACAGGAAGAAGCCTTCACGGTATTGAAAGATAAGTTGACACATGCTCCTTTACTCCAACTTCCTGATCTTAATAAGACTTTTGAGCTTGAATGTGATGCTAGTGGAATTGGATTAGGAGGTGTGTTATTATAAGATGGAAAACCTGTTGCATACTTTTCTGAAAAATTGAGTGGGCCTAGTCTGAACTATTCTACTTATGATAAAGAATTATATGCTCTTATTCGGACCTTAGAAACATGGCAACATTATTTATGGCCCAAGGAATTTGTTATACATTCTGATCATGAATCATTGAAACACATTAAAAGTCAAGCAAAACTGAACCGTAGACATGCTAAATGGGTTGAATTCATTGAGACTTTCCCTTATGTCATTAAACACAAGAAGGGTAAAGAAAATGTTATTGCTGATGCTTTGTCTCATCGTTATACTATGCTTTCACAACTTGACTCTAAAATATTTGGTTTGGAGACCATCAAAGATCAATATATGCATGATGCTGAATTTAAAGATGTATTGCAGAATTGTAAGGAAGGGAGAACTTGGAACAAGTTCGTTCTTAATGATGGATTTGTGTTTCGTCCTAACAAGCTATGCATTCCAGCTAGCTCCGTTCGTCTTTTGTTGTTGCAGGAGGCGCGTGGAGGAGGATTAATGGGATACTTTGGCGTCAAGAAGACGGAGGATATACTTGCTACACATTTCTTTTGGCCAAAGATGAGACGGGATGTTGAGCGTTTTGTTGCTCGCTGCACTACATGTCAAAAAGCTAAGTCATGACTCAATCCTCATGGTTTATATATGCCTTTGCCTGTACCTAGTGTTCCTTGGGAGGATATATCTATGGACTTTGTTTTAGGTTTACCTCGAACAAAGAAGGGGAGGGATAGCATATTTGTTGTCGTGGATAGGTTCTCGAAAATGGCACACTTTATACCATGTCATAAAAGCGATGATGCTGTTAATGTTGCTGATTTGTTCTTTCGTGAAATTATTCGCTTGCATGGTGTGTCAAATACTATTGTTTCAGATCGTGATACTAAATTTCTTAGCCACTTTTGGAGATGTTTATGGGCTAAGTTGGGGACTAAACTGCTTTTTGGTACTACTTGTCACCCCCAAACTGATGGACAAACTGAAGTAGTCAATAGAACATTGTCTACTAAGCTTAGGGCTGTTTTGAAGAATAACAAGAAAATGTGGGAAGAATGCTTGCCTCATATTGAATTTGCTTATAATCGTTCATTGCATTCTACTACTAAGATGTGCCCTTTTGAAACTGTGTATGGTTTCCTACCTCGTGCACCTATTGATTTGTTGCCTCTTCCATCTTCGGAGAAGGTTAATTTTGATGCTAAAGAACGTGCTGAATTGATTTTAAAAATGCATGAGTTAACTAAGGAAAACATTGAGCGTATCAATGCTAAATATAAACTTGCTGGAGATAAGGGTAGAAAACATGTTGTGTTTGCACCTGGAGATCTTGTTTTGTTACATTTGCGTAAGGATAGATTTCCTAATTTGCGCAAATCAAAGCTAATGCCACGTGCTGATGGTCCTTTTATGGTGTTAGAGAAAATAAATGATAATGCATATAAACTTGAGCTGCCTGCAGATTTTGGGGTTAGTCCCACTTTTAACATTGCAGATTTGAAGCCTTACTTGGGTGAGGATGATGAACTTTCGTCGAGGACGACTTCATTTCAAGAAGGGGAGGATGATGAGGACATCAATACCATTGTTACACCCACATCCCCTGCTGCTATACATACTGGACCAATTACTAGAGCTCGCGCACGCCAATTGAATTATCAGGTACTTTTGTTTCTTGGTAACGATTCTAATGTTCATGAGAATATGATGCTACCTAAATTGGATACATTTGTTTTGCTTACAAATGAAGGGCCTAGCTTGGACAAGAAATATGAACCTTGGAGCAAGTTCAAGCATGGAGATGATGGCATGCGCAAGGGGAACAAGAACGGAGTTGCAAGTGATGATTCCAGGACTCTGAAGCCACCATAATGAGTGCATGAAGCATGGGACGAAATATACAAGATGCCACTTCATAAATTTCGTCCAGAGGCTATTTTAGGTGTTGCGTCACCTTATTATTGGGCCAGGCCCATGTATTTTCGAAATACTTAAGTATAGGCTGTTTTTAGAGTGCGTATGTGTGGGGAAACAAGAGTTAGGGTTGGTTTCGGACCCCTCCTCCAAGGGCCATGAAATTCCCCCCTCTTCCTCTATATATACAGCCCTTAGGGCGTCGTTTAGACTTTGGGTTTTGTTTAGATTAAAAGTTCGCCATAGCTGCAACTTCGCGTACTTTGTTTGTGTCCAACGACCAGACCAAGACGTCACAGAACCCCACCTTAATCAATAAAGCTTTCATCTTATATTCGCAATATCCAGATTGCAATCTCGGTTTCTTGCTTGTTCTTTGTTTGCTCGCTGGAAACAGACCCTCGTGGTCAGGTTGATCGTGCTCTGGCGTGGTCAATAACCCCTCGGAACTTGGTTTAGCGATTGCTAAGGCACGACATCTCGCACGTTCATAGTCGGATCGTCAAGGTCGACTCCCACAGAAACGATAGCCACCATCTCATCATAACATCGGGACACCTTTGCCTCTATCACTGTCTGTCACTGTATATTTGTAAAAATACGGTCAGCGGACTTCATAATACGCTCATTGCGCTCAATATATATATTTTCCGGTGTTTATACGGTCACTAGCTCACCCTGACTGAGTATGTGTGTGCATGCACGTGTAGGTTGAGCACTTGAGCGTGACCGTGTGTGTTCCATCGTGTGCTCGGACATGCATGCATTAGGGCATCGTGCGTGTTTTCGCGTCCATGTGTACGTGTGACTGTTGCATACACGTAGGGGGAGTACGTGTAGGGGCCACTAAGGTGCAGTCAAATCACACAGTAAGTTAGTCGAAAGAAGCAACCATCATCTCACTCTTGAATGACACGTACGCAATATAAAATGGTTGATATGGAGAGAAAAAGAAAACCACTATATATACACTAGCAGGAGCCTAAGCTACAAGCCTGCTTGCTTAGGTTGCTCTCTTCACAAGCATAGAACAACGGGCCTGATCCCGTGGCTGGGGGAAGGGAACAATGTTCTGCATAGACGCGGTCGACATCGGCGAGGGAGAAAACCCACAGTCGGTGCGTCCCAATCGGGGGTCACCGCGGTATGGGCTGATGCCGCGTCCCAACCGCCCTTCTAGCTACAGCCCGACGTCCCAGGTAGTCCATCTTCCTTTTGGAGCCGGCTTACTCCACTGCCGTAGCTCCATCTCCATGTCGATCTTTCTCTACTTCTACCGGCTTCTACTTGTGATGAGTTTATGTCTCATGAACTAGTGCCAGTACTATTATTCTAATCACACTTCTTCAATATCTTTGCCATCAGGGATACTCAGGTCGATTTTAGTGGAACTGCACAAAAGCATCGTATGATCCGAGGGTGCCAGCCGTCTTTCCTTCGACAGGTTCTACCTGGCCAGGAAATTAAATCATGTTTAGGGTTTAGGGTTTAAGTCGTACTGACCCCATCAGTAGTTTTTATTTCGTACATGCTCTCACAACTTTTTTCTTTAGTTGTGAAGTAAATATTGGCTATGATTTGTGAATCATTGAGATGCATCAGCATGCGTGTTAGTTTTCCTTTGTATTTGATGGAATGTTGTAACGGGGCACCTTGGAATAGGAATGAAAATGGAGTGGAAAGTTTCCGTTTTTCCGGAGAAAAATAGAAATGGAGAGAAACCAACGTTTCGTTTCGTTGGATCGCGCCATCGAGCAAAACCAACGTTTAAATCACGTCTGTCGTCTTCGTGTCTCACCCTCCTCCATGGCTCGACACCACACGGTCGCTTGGCATGCCACTCACCGCAAACCGAGTATACGATAACTTTCCCGCCTGCTTGTCGATGGATCGCGCCATGGAGTACTAGCACTATAGGAAGAGATTGACGAGTTGGGGGAGGACAGCTAGCTGTAGCACGGACTCCCAAGAACTTTTTACATGCTTGTTGTAGCTGGCTATTGCGACCTTTGAACACGGAGCAGCCGTGTGCACCCGGAAGCGGCGCGGGCGACGCTCTGTCGGCCGGCGCGCCGCTTCAATGCCGGTGGCAGTGAGAGGTCGCGTCCGCTCTGGCTGGGCATGAATGCGGCACTGACCGTTTCGGGCGGGAAGCACGCGCGGGTGATGAAGAGGGTTCGGGTTGGTCAGGACCGGCCGTGGCAGCGGTCCGGACGTGCGCAAACAAGAGATGATGTACGTTAATATTGCTGCGTATATAATTAACAACGTAAATAATGTGCTAGTTGGACAAATATGATTGGAGATGGAGATGGAAATGGAATTTTACGTAAACACGGATATGCATGCCTATGTCTATGTGTGTGTGTGCGACGACTCTCGCGACCTGGAAGCGGGGGCGTGTTTTTGATCGAGTTTTCTTTCTTGGTACGTTAGAAAATCAGTTTGTACATTAAATAAAGAGTTTCGTTTGGTACTTACACAATTTAAAACGATTGTTATGGAGAGAATAAGAAAATCACTCCACTATATATTAGTCGTATACACGATAGTACTATATGGACGCAGCTTCATTGACTTAGTGCACCTGCCTTTGGATTCATGACAGGTGGGCCCAAAATGTGGCTGGCTCACCTGTCATACAGCCAAGAGCAGGTGAAGTGAAGGCACCGGAGCTCAGTCCGTACTACAGTAGTATATATATATATATATATATATATATATATATATATATATATATATGCGGGAGCCTCAGCGCTTGTTCGCTAGGGTTTGCAATCTCGACACGCTCGCCGCATTACATATATGTTACACGCTGGAGGCTCAACGTTCATTTCCTAGGGTTTGCTATATTCACAGTCTCTCACCCTCTCTTCACCAGATCTAAACAAGGCTGCGTTGGCCTCTTGTCTCTCTCTCCCCCCTCACAGCTGGTGAAGGAGGCGTCCGTATCCCGTCGCACCGGGAAGGGGAGGAGGTGCAGCGTTCACTCTATCGCCTTCGGCGAGGGAGGCAATCCACTGCCGGCTGCGCTGTTCTCTTTCACCCAGCGCCTGTGCGGGAGGGCCACCGACCCCTTCTTCCTCGCTGTTGTACATAGTGTGGGCAGATCCGGCCTCCCGCCGCACGCCTTGCCACATCCCGACGACCCTAAGGTATAAGTTTCTTTGAAACCGTCGTTGCTCTATGTAAGACCCCGATAATCATGCTATAGTAACCTCATCCTAATGTGCCAGGTCATCATGTTTTACTAAGCCATTTTGCCACTTGATGAAAGCCAGGGTCAAGTTTAAATTCCAAAGACAAGTCAAATTATAATTTCTTCAAACTATAAAACTAAAATGTTCGAATTTTAGTATAAATTCCCCTGATTAATTATCATGTTGACACCGACATTATTTGACCTACAAATTAGTCCCTAGCAACAATTGTTATGGACCAACATCACCTTTTTGTTCCGGTTACACTCAACACTAAATTCAAAATAATTCAAAGTGACCTCAAACTTTGTGAGCTAATGCAAAATATTACCTAGTAATTATGTGCCAAGTTTCAATGTGAACAAAGTCATTTGGTAATAAAATAAAATGCAAAACTGATACTGAAGACGAAAACAGAAAAGAAAATGTAAAAAGAGAAAGAGAAACTGCCTAAACTAGTACTACTTAAGTGGGCTCTAGTGTGCACATGGCCCAGCCCACTCCCAGCCTTTCCCCCCACCACCACGTACAGGGGAGGCAGGTGCCATGGCGTGGCAGCCATCCCACGACGCCATGGCCGGATGGCCACCACGTCGCCTCCCTCGCCCTATAAAGTTGCCCATCGAAACCCTAATCCCCATCTCACTCATAGCCCCCGGATCCCCCATCGGCCTCCTCCTCTTCTTCTCGAATTCGAGCTCGAACAACTCACGGTCACCATTGCCTCGTTGTCATCGTCGCGGCCACCGACCTCTCCGTCATGCGGGAGCATGTCCGGGAGGTCCGTCGCAGCTGGCTTCGTCTGTTCCGGACCCCAGACCGAGCCAAGGCGATGCGTCGCCAACGCCATCATCGTCTTCATCATCCGGCCGTCGCCATCTCGCCATCAATCCGCACCGCTCCGACCACCCCCGGCCTTGCCGTCTACACCTCCGGCCTTACGGTGAACTCCCCCTCCATCTCCCCCTATTTTCCCCTTCGATTCGATGCCGTAGGCTGCTCTTCCCATCGTGCTCGAAGTTTCGTGTCGTGGCCATCCTCAGCCGCGCCCATGTTCGTGTCTGACGGCATCTGGCCGCGCGCGCCGCTTCCTAGCCACACCCAGGCGCGCGACCGCTGCCTGCCCTGCGCCAGCGCTGCTCGCGCCCGCGCCTCCACGTGCGTGTGGCCTCGCCCGAGTCGCCGCTGCTCCCTGTGTCTGGGCTGTTTATTTTTCTTTTGTTTTGCTGCTGCTCCTCTTACCTGCTGCCGCTACTGCTTGCCACATCGTTGGCTGCTACTATCGCTCCTGCTTCCTTCTAGCACCACTGATGGTGTTGTAACTTTGCTGCTGCTGGCCGTGGCCCGTCCGCCAGTGCTGTGTTGCCGCTGCTGCTTCGTGCTTGCTATTGTTGCCGTATGTAGCTACTGCTCAAGCTACACCTGCTGCTGCTGATCTGCTGGACTCCAGTGCGTGCGTACTCATGTGGACTTAGTGCGTGCGTGCTCATGTGGAATCAGTGCATGTGTGCCCAATGCAAGCGGCCAGCTTGGCCATGGATGGGGCAGTTTCACCCATCGCTGCTCTACCGCTGCTTGTGTGCTTCTAGCCACCGCTGCTACCTTTTGTATACTACTGCAAGTACTGTAGTGGGTAGCTAGCTTTTGTATTTCTACAATAGCCTTCTAAACTGCCACTAAACAGCGATAAGATAAGTCCTAACATGGGTAAAAATTATATAAATGGAAAGTAGACGTAACAAGCCTCATTTTATTCCATTGGACCTGCTTTAGATAATGCATGGATTAAATCCTACAAAAATCACAAAATGCTATCTTGTGTTAAAAAGAATAGAGTTACTCCCTAGCATTGTGTGTGTGCGCATGGGCTGTGCCACAGCCGTGTGTGGCCGGCTTGATTAGTTTAGGCTAATCTAGATTAATTGTGTAATCTTTGTTAGGTTAGTTGCTAGCCTATGGCAGATGGACCTCTTTTAGTTAAGTTAGATTTTATTTATTTTGTCTACATATAGTCTATGCCATGTGGGCTTTACCTTTCCTTTTGACCGGTCAATTTGACTTGGTCAATTCAAACTAAATAAATGCTAAAATTTCATAAAATTATATAAACTTTGGAAATTCATAGAAAATGAACTGTAAGTCGGATGTAAATAATTTATATACAAAAGTTGCTCAGAACGACAAGACGAATCCGAATACGCAGTTTGTTTGTCAGCCACACGTCCCTAGCATAGCGAACACGTAACTTTCCCCCTCCGGTTCATTTGTCCAAAAATGCGAAACACCGGGATTATTTTCCCGGATGTTTCCCTCCTTCACCGGTATCACCTATCCTTGCGTTAGCTCACCCCTAGCGCCACGTATTGCCATGCTATGTTTTGTGTTGCTTTGTTTGCTCTATTATTTATTTATGTTCCCCCTCCGTTACTTCTTTCCGGTAGACCTCGAGACTGCCGCCGATATCCCCCCGTGATCGACTACATCGACGACGACCCCTCCTTGCCAGAGCAACCAGGCAAGCCTTCCCCCTTGATCATCAGATATCGCCTACTCTTCTCTCTACTGCTTGCATTAGAGTAGTGTAGCATGTTACTGCTTTCCGTTAATCCTATTCCGATGCATATCATGTCATTGTTGCTACAACTGTTGATACCTTACCTGCAATCCTAAATACTTAGTATGGGATGCTAGATTATCATCAGTGGCCCTACATTCTTGTCAGTCTGCCATGCTGTACTATCGGGCCGTGATCACGTCGGGTGTTGATCATGGGTAAATACATACATATATACATACTATATAGGTGGTGACTAAAGTCGGGTCGGCTCGTTGAGTACCCGCAAGTGATTTTGATGTGGGGGCTGAAGGGGCAGGTGGCTCCATCCAGGTAGTGGTGGGCCTGAGATCCCGACGACCCCCGACTGTTACTTTGAGGCGGAGCGACAGGGTAGGTTGAGACCACCTAGGAGAGAGGTGGGCCTGGCCCTGGTCGGCGTTCGCGGTTATTTCAAGATAACACGTTTAGCAAGATCTTGGTATTTGATATGAGTCTGTCCACTGGCCTATACGCACTAACCATCTATACGGGGATAGTTATGGGCACTCGACGTCGTGGTATCAGCCGAAGCCTTCGTGACGTCAGCGACTGAGCGGCGCGCGCCGGATTGGACCATAAGCCTGCTCTTGTATTAAGGGGGCTAGTTCTGCTTCCGGCCGTGTACGCAACGTGCAGGTGTGCAAAGGGCGATGGGCCCAGACCCCTGCACCATAGGATTTAGACCGGCGTGCTGACCTCTCTGTTGTGCCTAGGTAGGGCTGCAACGTGTTGATCTTTCAAGGCCGTGCATGACTCAAAAAAGTGTGTCCAGACAAAGGGGATCGAGCGTGTTGGGAAATGTGGTGCACCCCTGCAAGGAAGTTAATCTATTCGAATAGTCGTGATCTTCGATAACAGGATGACTTGGATTTGTACCTTGACCTTATGACAACTAGAACCGAATACTTAATAAAACACACCCTTCCAAGTGCCAGATACAACCCGGTGGTCGCTCTCTAATAGGGCGACGAGGGGAGGATCGCCGGTTAGGATTATGCTATGCGATGCTACTTGGTGAACTTACCATCTACTCTCTTCTTCTGCTGCAAGATGGAGGTTACCAGAAGCGTAGTCTTCGAAAGGACTAGCTATCCCCCTCTTATTCCGGCATTCTGCAGTTCAGTCCACATATGATACCCTTAATCCATTTGATACAAATGCATACATATGTAGTGTAGCTCCTTGCTTGCGAGTACTTTGGATGAGTACTCACAGTTACTTTGCTCCCTCTTTTCCCCCTTTCTATACTCGATTGCTGTGACCAGATGTTGGAGCCCAGGAGCCAGACGCCACTGTCGATGACGACTACTACTACTCGGGAGGTGCCTACTACTACGTGCAGCCCGCTGACGGCGACC
The DNA here is from genome assembly GCF_056163025.1 of Triticum urartu. Lineage (NCBI taxonomy): Eukaryota > Viridiplantae > Streptophyta > Magnoliopsida > Poales > Poaceae > Triticum > Triticum urartu. The sequence goes on along the minus strand of NC_141878.1, from coordinate 272,288,401 downwards.
AGGAGTAGTTTAGGAGGATCCCAGGCAGGAGGCCTGCGCTTCTTTCGATCTGTATACCAGTTTGTGCTAGCCTTCTTAAGGCAAACTTGTTTAACTTATGTCTGTACTCAGATATTGTTGCTTTCGCTGACTCGTCTATGATCGAGCTCTTGTATTCGAGCCCTCGAGGCCCCTGGCTTGTAATATGATGCTTGTATGACTTATTTTATTTGTAGAGTTGTGTTGTGATATCTTCCCATGAGTCCCTGATCTTGATCGTACACATTTGCGTGTATGATTAGTGTACGGTCAAATCGGGGGCGTCACACTCTAGCTGCATGTGGATCTTTTTCGATCTGTAGTCGAATCTAGGTATTGGTTCAAAGAGGAAAGAAGGGTCCGGTGGGCTGGAGCAAGAATCTAGGACGTGGTTCAATGAGGAAAGGAGGGGCAGAAAGTAGTATAGACTGGCTATCCAACCGTTTTGTAGGTCGAAAAGGGAAAAAGGGGGTAACTCAGTACACACATCTGTAAGGAACCGATCTCTTTGTTGAAAAGAGAAAGAAACTGGGGGTCGGGTAGTTTGTGTAGGACTAGATTTGCTGCCCTCACATAGGAAGAAGGTTCAAAGAGAACAAATATCGGACCAGCACATATATGCTGCTTGGCTACATACTCTGCATCACCCATTTATACGTGTGGACGCACATGGTGCTGGCATGTCCCATACAGCTATTTTGCTGTTGTTAATCTAAGAATGCCGCCGAAAAATTGAAGCAATGCCACTATTAAAAGTAAATTACATTTTTTAACGAATGTTGTTTCAAGAGAATGTCTCTGTTAATATGAATTAATGCAACCATTTTAGAAATGCTACTGTCCTACTTTGCTTTCCATCCAAGGTAAGTTAGATGCTTCTTTCTGTCACCATTTGTTTCATCCTCCTTTATCGGCAAGTAATTGTTTCCTTTTTTGCCTCCGTTAAAACAGGGGTATTGATTCAACTTGTTGCTATTGTGACATTTTGCTTCTCTACTCGAAACACTTATGTTTTAAGAGTGTTTTGTGCAGTTCAACTTGAATATCACACCGGTGACTTTGCTTAATTTTGGTGGAACTGCACAAAAGGAGATCGAGATTTGTTTCCTGTCTTCGTGGCGAGTTGTTTCAAATCTTGGTCTCGACCATATGATGTGCAGTGTGCTTTGAGATGTTGTGCTACTTGTTTTGGTACTGTTTTAAATAAATGTTGAATTGAAGCTATTGTATTGCTGTCTTTTCCCATTAAGTAGTGAACAAAAATGGGACCAACCCAGACATGATGTTTGTTGCTTTCTTACAACAAATTCAGCATCACCCCCTTTATAAGCCAGTAATTGATGCCACTCTCAGAATTAACTACTGAATCTTATTTCAAAACTGCAGCACTTGTTAGGGATTAGCGGGATTACCATTTTTGTGGCTGCATGTTTCATCCTCCTTTATTAGCCAGTAATTCATTCCTTTTTTGCCTCTGTTTAAATAGGGATATCTATTCAACTTGTTGCTATTGCGACATTTTGCTTCGCTACGCAAAACACTTTGCTTGATTTCAGTGCAACTGCACAAAACGAGATTGGATTTCCTATTCGTGTTGGCAGATTCGTATTTTATCTTGTCCGTCTCATGAAAGGTCAGTACAGGCCTTCATCCACATGATTGTGCAGTGTGCTTTGAGATGTTGTGCTAATTGTATTGGTACTGTTTTAAATAAATGTTGAATTGAAGCTATTGTATTGCTGTCTTTTCCCATTAAGTAGTGAACAAAAATGGGACCAACCCAGACATGATGCTTGTTGCTTTGTTACAACAAACTCTGCATCACCCCCTTTATAAGTAGATGGAAGCACATACTGTTGTTGCGACCACTCTCCCCTGGAACTGTTTATGCTTTTCGTTAATGTAATGCCGCTGGTAAAATTAAGCAATGCCACTCTCAGAATTAATTAACTACTAGATCTTAGTTCAAAACTGCAACACTTGTTAGGAATGGTACTATCCTGCTTTGTAGTTCTTTCTACATGTTTAACCAAGGTATTGTTAAGATAATGTCTCTGTTAAAATGAATCAGTTGCATTGTTTTAGGAATGGTACTTTTCTGCTTTGTCGTTCTTTATACATGTTGAAACAAGACATTGTTAAGATAATGTCTTATTTAATATGAATGAATCACACTGATGGAGAATTGCTACTCTCTTGCTTTGTTTCCCATTAAGATAAAGTAGATCAATAGACGCTTTTCTTCTGGGAGTACAAGTCATCAACCGTTATTTCTCAGTAGTTGTTTCCCTTATACCTATTGTTGCTTACAGGGATATCAAAATTAAAGCTCGGTTTTATTCCAACTTCGATTTTAGTTGAACTGCACAAAAGGAGCCAATGTGTAAGGCAAACTGCTGCATTACTGGGTCCAGTTGATCGTTCCACTTTGCAGAAAGAAGCAGTCACTATTTGCGCTACATTACAGAAGGAATGATCCGAGAAGCTTTACAGAGTATTATTAGACACCGGTGACAAGATTAGTCTGCAGAGACCATTGGCAATTTAACAACACGTGGAGTGCCCTGGGCAAAAAGTGCCCAAACAAGAACAAGAAGCTACGACAGGACTCCACGATCATAGGCATTACATATTTTGAATGGGAAAAGCTTGTCAAAGTTTAATCATTGATGTTAGCAAGAAGACGTTAGTTTCATATATTGGAATTGGAAAACCTTGTCAAAATTTGCTCATTGATGTTAGGCAGAAGACATGCATTTGATATTTTTGAGTGGGACGCCCTTGCTGTGAGCAGCGTCGAGTGTTTTTTGCTATTCGTGTGTTCAGTTTAAAAGTAAATAGTTACTCTGCTGAGATATTCCTGTGTTAAGAGTTTGTTCTAAATATTGTCTAGGTAATGCCAGGCCTTGTGTTTGATTGCAAAGTTGAGCTTGGAATGTTGTGGCATGCGGCATCACGAGCTGTTCACCGTGCCTCCTGAGAATAATGCTTCGTATTGTTTTGCATGTCGATCAAATGCCAGTGATTTGCTTGTTAAGAAGATCATCCTCTTTTGTTGTTTCCGTGCTTAAGAAGTTCATCGTCTGATGTTTCATTCATAGCCTATACGACAAGTCGGGTAGGTTAGACGTGAAACCATATGATCTTCCAACCAACTCATGATATTAGGCCGTGATTGGATCGTTGTTTTCCAACCAAAACCGCTTGTAAAACTGATGCTTGTAAATTAAAGCAGATGGTCTCGGGCGAAGGCGCTTGGTTGGTCAATTTCGACTAGTAAAATATCGGAAGTACTTCACACACGATAGAAACGCTGAACAACACTCGGACGATTGCTAATCCAGCCGTTAGCTATTGTTTCAGCCTTGCCCATGGATGGCATGATACACACGTCGTGCATGTATCGTCTGGTAATGTCGTCCATATAGCAGTGCTCGTAAAATATACACTGGTCTCTCAAATTACACACGTAGCCCGCCTGTTTTACTTACAGACCTCGGGCCCTCGGTTCCATTACGCCTGTATTTTACGCGTTGTTTCCGATGATGAGTAAATTACACTTGTATGTTAATACAGGTTTGAAATAAACCAGAGCTCCCAAGCGCGGCCTTACCGTTCATGCCGTCTCAGTTTCTCGAAGGTGCTCATAGGTGTCCGATGATCCTGGCTTCGTGAATGAGCAGCGGGCGCTCTATCAGACCATCCGTAGGTCCCGGGAGGCCCTCTCCGTTGTCCTTCGAGTTGTTGCGTTCGCCGTGGCGCCGAGCATTGTTAACATCGTCAAAAAAACATGAGGATTCAGGAGATGACTTTATTTTGACTGTATGACACTAGGGACCCACTAGGGCCATAGCCGTACGTACTCAAGTGCCTCCTTATTATGTACAACTATATTTTTTTTGCTTTCTCCTGGTTTCCTGACATCATGGTCCCACACCATCGTCAACCTATGTAGTCAATATAAACGAGAGAATTGCACAAGGTGCGGCCGACAGCTGGGACCAAGCAGCTCGAGCAGTATTTGTGTTTTTGAGGCGTGAGCACTGCAGAGTTTTTCTTGGCAATGATTTCGTTGTTGTTCAGAGGAGAGCAGGCTATTAACTAGGCGGGTTGTGGCCCGTCTAGCTCAGGCCAGATATCCAGCCCAGATACTATTTTTTTCAAGATGAAAATGGCTAGCCCAGCTATACGTCTTTTTGAGGAATACCCAGGCAAGGTCAACTTGTTATTCTCCACATTAGGCTTAACAGGAAAATGGGCTTTAAAAAATAATAAATGGGATGTAATTATAAAAACTGGGCAGTAACTATAAAAAATGCAGCAAACACGAAATTAGTTTATAAAATATTATTTATGGATTTTGAAAATCTTAAATTTTCATTGTTGCGCGCGCAATGTTTCGTTGGATTTTTACGTAATACAAATTTATATTTAATCTGAATAGAAATTTTGGGATAAAAATATTTCGGATCCCATCAAAATGTGGGAAATTTTATTGATTTTTGTCTTCAACGGTTGGTTGAAATTATTAATCGTTGTCCTAGCTAGAAAATGGGCTGCACTTTTAACAAATTGTAAATGGGCTGTTGTAAATTCCATTAGAATTCAAAAATGGGCTGTACATTCTTACAAAACGCAAATGGGCTATAAGTTCTCTGCCACACACTTGTGGGCCTACTAAGTGACGCGTCCCCTAAAAAAATAAGTTGACGTGTATGCAAGGCTTTGTCAACTTATTATAGTCAACACACGGTTCTAGCAGCAGTGGCCGTTGGATGTCTATCCAACGGATGTCGTGCTTCTTCTTCAATCTTGGATATTCTTAGCTTCGGCCGCCCAAAAAATGATTCCTCCCCCTGATATCTGTGGCGCACTGTTTTGGAGGATGACCTGTGAGCCTACTAAGTTGGAGCGTACCAAGGGCTTTGTCAACTTAGTCAATATAAACGATTCTAGCTTCAGTGACCGTATGATGTCCATCCAACGGCCGTAGTGCTTCTTCAACCTCTGGTCTTCTTGGTCCAGCCACCCAAAGCAGCGCCGGTCGTGCCGCCTGCTCCTGCCTCCCGTGGCCGGCTGTGCTGCAGCGGAGGCCTCACCGCCCCCATACTACTCCCACCGCTGGCCAAGCCATCCCTCCACTCACCCACACCCCCTGTTATTCTGCGGCGACGGCGGCCTCACACCGCAGCCGAACCAGTGAAGCCTCGTACTCCTCTCCGCGCGGGCTCCCACTGCTGCGTCTTCCCCAGCTCCGTGTCATCCCCTTCCTAGGCCTCGCCGTCGTCCACCGCCCTGGTGTTCTTGGCGCAGCGTGGTCAACGTGGTCAATGACCGACTTCCATCGGAAGAGTACTGTACGTGGAGAGGCTGACAGCTGGGTCCACAGCGGCTGCAAGGAAGTGCCTCCTTATTACACGCAAAATAATTATTCCTCCACCTGACAGCGGGGACCCACCGGACGGGCCACCTTATTTCACGAAAAAAAGTTTCCCCCTGACTGCTGGGACCCACCGGACGGGCCACCGTATTTCGTGAAAAAACGTTCCCCCCAATGTCAGCTCGGACCCACCGGAAGTGCCTCCTTATTATGCACAAAAAAATGAATACTCCCCCTGCTAGCCGGGACCCACCTTGGTGGGAGGCTGACTTGTGGGCCCACTAAGTTGACGGGGACGGAGGGCTTTGTCAACTTAGTCAAAATGAACGATTCTAGCTCTAGTGACCGTACGACCTCCATCCAACGGCCATAGTGCTTCTTCAACCTCTGGTCTTCTTGCTCCAGCCGCCCAAAGCAGCGCCGGTCGTGCCGCCTGCTCCTGCCTCCCGTGGCCGGCTGTGCTGCCACGAAGGCCTCACCGCCCCTACTATTCCCACCGCTGGCCAGGCCCTGCGACGACGGCAACCTCACACCGCAGCCGAACGAGTGAACCCTCATACTCCTCTCCGCGTGGGCATCCACTGCCGCGTCTTCACCGGCTCCGTGTCGTCCCCTTCCTAGGCCTCGCCGTCTTCCACCGCCCTGGTGCTCTCGGCGCGGCGTGGTCAACGTGGTCAAGGAACGACTTCCATCAGACGTGGACTGTATGTGGAGAGGCTGACAGCTGGGTCCATGGCGGCGGCAAGGAAGTGCCTCCTTATTACGCGGAAAATAATGATTCCTCCACCTGACAGCAGGGACCCACCGGACGGGCCACCGTATTTCACGAAAAAAACGTTTCCCCCCTGACTGCTGGGACCCACCAGCTACACCTTCACACACAAGGAAATGCGTCCAGGCAAAAAAACGATTTGCCCCCCTGACTACTGGGACCCATCAGCTACATCTTCGCACGCAAGGAAGTGCGTCCTGGAAAAAAAACAAAACGATTCGCCCCCCGACTACTGGGACCCACCAGCTACATCTTCACAGGCAAGGAAGTGCCTGACAGTCGGGACCTACCTGGTCGAAGCGTACATAGCATTGTCATTCTGGTCGCGAACGTGTACGTACATATATACTGGTCGATGTAGAGGCACGCATGTGTCGTAGTAGAGGCGCGTACGTGTCATAGTAGAGGTGCGCACGTAGCATGTACACGTATGTACAGCGGCCTAGGTGCAAGAAAGAAAATACGGCCACGTACGTACATACGGGCAGGGTCTCGAATGCCTACTCACGCATACGTACGGCGAGGGCTCGTGTACATGGCTGGGTCGGAACAAAGAAACAACATTGTCGTCGTGTTCATGGGGAGGCAACGGAATGCGTCGTGTTCATGGGGAGGCAACGGAATGCGTCGTGTTCATGGGGAGGCAACAGAATGCGTCGTGTTCATGGGGAGGCAACGGAATGCATCGTGTTCATGGGGAGGGGTGTGGCGTACCACAAAACGGAGGAAACGAACCTCCTACGGTCGAAACGAGGGTCCTGTTGATCGGGAGGAGTGTGGCGTACCACAAAACGGAGGAAACGGACATCCTACGGTCGAAACGGGGGTCCTGTTGATCGGAAGGGATGTGGCGTACCGCAAAACGGAAGAAACGGACCTCCTACGGTCGAAACGAGGGTCCTGTTGATTGGGAGGGGTGTGGCGTACCGCAAAACGGATGAAACGAACCTCCTACGGCCGAAACGGGGGTCCTGTTGACCAGGAGGGGTGTGGCGTACCGCAAAACGGACGAAACGGACCTCCTACGGTCGAAACGGGGGTCCTGTTCATCTGGACGGGTGTGGCGTACCGCAAAACGGGACTCCACGGGATACTGTTCATCTCCACCGTCAACCTCCTCCAGCCTCCACGGGCTACCGTCGACCTCCTGCAGCCTCCACGGGCTCCTGTTCTTCCAGCCTCCACCGCGCGGTACTCCACCGGCTACTGTTCAACCACCCCTCCACCGTCTACTGTTCATCCAGCCCTCCACACCACGGGGTCCTGTTCAACCACCCCTCCACGGGCACCCCTCCACCGTCTACTGTTCATCCAGCCCTCCACACCACGGGTTCCTGTTCATCCAAAGGCAACGCCACCGCTCACTGTTCATCCAACCCCCCCCCCCCCGCAATGCTCACTGTTCATCCAATCGATCAGCTTCAGTTAGCAGCAGTAGCGAAGGAATCGATCGCTCGGGTTCAGTAACGCGTAGCCTGCAGTGCAATCGCTCGGGTTCAGTTAGAGCCCAACGCCTCGCTTAGGTTCAGTTAGAGCCAACGCCTCGCACACACGCACGTATGTGTATGAGAGAAACGCGCATCGCTCGGCCCCCGACCTCCCACCGTAACCGGGAACTCCCTGAAATTTTCCTCGCCCTCGCTTCTACCATGGTTTTTTCTGTCATGGACGGCCCAAAGAATGTCATGCAGCTGCATCTCCGGCCCGCCAGGACGGAAAGCCCATTTTCTGTCATGATTTTTGTCACAGAAGTAGGAGCCCACCACATCTATGATGATACCGGGTTTTGTCACAATTATCGTCATAGAAGTGTCATATGTATTACAGGAAAAAAATTTGTTCGGCCCAAAATGTCACGGATGTGTCTTTTTTTTGTAGTAAAAACACTAGGCATACGGCCGAGCCTTCCACCCTTTACCAAGTATATAGATTCATTAAAGTAAACAAAATATAATAATGATATCCCAACAATAAAGATGTTCCAACAAGGAACAAACTGCATCTTCACCTGCAACTAGCAACGCTATAAGAGGGGCTGAGCAAAGCGGTAACATAGCCAAACAATGGTTTGCTAGGGAAGGTGGGTTAGAGGCTTGACATGGCAATATGGGGGCATGTTAAAGCATGTGGTAGGTATCGCGGCATAGCAATAGAGCGAACAACTAGCAAGCAAAGATAGAAGTGATTTCGAGGGTATGGTCATCTTGCCTGCAAAGTTCTCCGAGTTGATGTAAGCTTGATCCTCGTAAGCGTACTCAACTGGTTCCTCGATCACGAACTCGTCTCCCGGCTCTACCCAAGGCAAGAACACAATCAAAGGTAACCACAATCAACCACGGTGCAATGCGCAAGAAACATGATGCAAAACATGGCATCATATGCGGGATGTGATATGCAATGCATATGCGTGCTTCGGAAGGAGAAGATTGAACCAGGCATTAACTTGGCAAACCAAGTGCGCCGCTGGAAAGATGACCGAAATCGGATGCATGGTTTGCAAATGGCAAGCAAAACAAGAATGTCACAGTTCTGCGATTAACAGCACGATGCCATCTAGAATGCAACAAGCAACTAAGCTACTGCACTCTAACATAGGAACAAAGCACATGGCAGTGATCTACTCAAGATGCTTGACAAACGATGAACACTGAGATACGGCTAAATCACATAAGAGCAGGTTCAAACAAGCATGGCAAAAGTGCAAAAGATATCAGCTTCATAGACTTTGTGAAAATACTAACATGTCAGGAATTAACATCAGGAAGCAATGTTTAGAGCAAGTAAACAACATGCTACAGGAACAGAACATAGCAATACAAGGCACGACATGAATCTACTCAAAGCATATAACAAAAGTCCCTTACTGACCATAAGCCAAAAGGATCAGAAGATATGATGGCACCCATGTAAACATAGCAAGTTTCGTTAACAGATTCAGACTTAGCAGAAAACTGGACATGGCAAAACAGAATTATGAAGGCATGTTTGCAAGCTCGATGCACTCAACACAAGGCATTGCATGGCAAGATAAGCATACTACCAGCAAGAAGACATGTTCAAGAAGCTAACCATGGCAAGAACCATCTCATAGCATGCATGGATCAACTACAACAACCTTGGCAAACTTGATTAACACGAAAACAATCTGCCAGGAACATTTTATAGCAAAAGTAGAGCCAGATTGAGTCATGCTAGGGCACTCCATAAATGCAAACAGGGACATGGATGGATAGAGCACAACCATATGCCCAAATCATCCTTACTAAACATACTCAAAAGAAGCATGGATCTCTCTGTAGCAACATGAACACATGGCATAAATATAACAGCAGAGCAATGACTTGGTGAAATTCTAAGTCCCTGAAAACAGCAATATTACGAGAGCTACTTTCCATGCATGTGCTAGTCACCACATTGATCACAAAAATACATGGCATACACCCCTGTAAATATGCATAGCCCAAAACACATGTAGAGCTCATGTTCATATGCAGCACACAATAAATGTAGCAAAAATGACAAATGCTCAAGATCTGCTAAGAATCCACACCTAACATTTTATAGCACTGTTGCATCAACTATTTGGGCATCAAGATGGAGTCAAACAAGCAGGTCACAATGGAACGAAATTAAGAGCACATCCAGATGAACTATTTGATATATTATGCGCAACAAACGGAGCTACAATGACAGAGTTATGATGCGATGAACAGGGGCTCAAAATACTGCATAAAATGACTTAGAGGAAAAAGAGAGGTCAACCCTAGGGTTTGTTGGATATGGATCTGGACTCGGGCACGGACTCCGAGGATCGCCAGGGTTCCGGAGGGAGTTGGAGGTCGCGGGCGATAGCGGGACTTGCCAGGGTCGACGGGGACGGAGGAGGAGCGGCCGACGGGCGAAGACGCGATGGTCGGCGGCAGGGAAGAAGGGCGGCACCGGCGGGAGGAGCCGCGGGCTCGGTGAGGAGGCGGTGGCGCGCCGGCGAGCTTCGACGGGCTTCGGCGGGGAAGTGGGCGCGGTGCCACTTGGCGCTCCCTGATTGGCCGGGCGGCGGCGGTCGGACCCATCCGGCGGACGCGGACGTGTCCGGCGGCGCGGGAGGAGCGAGGCTAGGGTTTTTGGACCCCGAAAATTGGACTGGGAGGACATATTTATAGGTAGAGGGAGCTAGGAGAGTCCAAATGGGGTGCGGTTTTTAGCCACACGATCGTGATCAAACGACCGAGACGGTGGATGGGGTTTGGATGGGTTATTGGGCCACTTTGGAGGGGTTTTGGGCTGCAACACACACGAGGCCTTTACGGTTCCCCGGTTAACCGTTGCAGTATCAAACAGACTCCAAATGGCACGAAACTTGACAGGCGGTCTACCAGTGGTGTACCAAGGCCGCTTGGCAAATCTCGGTCCATTCCGAGAATGTTTAACACCCGCTCACGAAAAGAGGCAAAAGGGGGTGCCAGAGGACGTAGGAGTGTCGGATCGCAAAACGGACAACGGGGAGAATGCTCGGATGCATGAGACGAACACGTATGCAAATGAGATGCACATGATGACATGATATGCAATGCATGACATGGACAAAAAGCAAAACAAAGACAAAACCCAACCACGGGGAAATCTCATAACTTAGAGCCAAAAATGGCAAGACTCGGAGTACAAATATGGTAAGTTACATCTGGGGTGTTACAACACTCCACCACTACGAAAGGGTCTCATCCTGAGATCTAGGACTGAAAGAACTCCGGATATACGGAACGAAGGTGGTCCTCGCGTTCCAGGTGGCTTCTCGGTCGGAATGATGTGACCACTTCACTTTTAGGAATTTGATAGACTTGTTGCGAGTCTTGCGCTCAGTTTCTTCAAGAATAGCAATGGGATGCTCATGATAAGACAGGTCTTCTTGGAGATCAATCTCTTCGAAGTTGATGGTGCGATCAGGAGTCTTGAAACACTTGCAAAGCTGTGACACATGACACACGTCGTGCACATTTGCAAAGTTGGACGGAAGCTCAAGTTGATAGGCGAGGTCGCCTCTTTTGCCAATGATCTTGAAAGGACCCATGTATCTAGGGGCAAGCTTCCCTTTGATACCAAAGGAACGAGTACCTTTCATTGGAGAGACACGAAGGTAGACATGGTATCCGATCTCGAAAGCCAAGTCATGATGCTTGCTATCATAGTAACTCTTCTGGCGCGATTGCGCGGCTTTGAGATTTTCACGGATGACTTTACACATTTCTTCAGCCTCTGTGATTAAGTCATTGCCAAGAAGTTGGCGTTCACCACTCTCTGACCAATTAAGAGGAGTACGAAACTTTCTTCCACAGAGAATCTCGAATGGGGCCTTGCCTGAACTCACTTGGAAGCTGTTGTTGTAGGAGAACTCGGCATATGGAAGACAATCCTCCCACTTCATACCAAAGGAAATAACACAAGCCCTGAGCATATTTTCAAGAATTTGATTGACTCGCTCGACTTGTCCACTGGTTTGAGGATGGAAGGTTGTGCTGAACCGAATGTTGGTGCCCATGGCCTTCTGGAAGGAGTCCCAGAACTTAGAAGTAAAGATGCTTCCACGATCTGAAGATATCAACTACGGAATGTCGTGCAAGGAGACAATCCTGGAGGTATATAGCTCTGCCAACTAAGCTGCTGTGATAGATTCTTTGATAGGAAGAAAATGAGCCACTTTAGTAAGCTTGTCGATGACAACAAAGATAGCATCATTTCCACGCTTGGACTTGGGAAATCTAGTCACGAAGTCCATCTCAATATGGTCAAACTTCCATTCTAGAATGGCAAGAGATTGGAGGAGACCAGCTGGCCGTTTGTGTTCTGCGTTCACTCTTTTGCAGACATCGCATTCATTCACGAACTAAGCAATTTCTCGCTTCATTCAAGTCCACCAATACGACTGCTTGAGGTCATGGTACATCTTTGTACTTCCAGGATGAATAGATAGAAGTGAATTGTGAGCCTCGTTCATAATGACTTTATGAAGGTCACCTTTAGGAACAACAATTCGATCCTCGAAGAATAGAGTATCTTTGTCATCAAGGCGATAGCACTTGTACTTGGGTTGGCTCTTGGCAATCCCATTCTTCCCCTTCTTCACCATTGCATCAAGAAGTTGAGCCTCACGAATCTGATATTCCAAAGTAGGAGAGACTTGAAGGTTGGCAAGAAATCCTTGAGGAACAACTTGGAGATTAAGTTTGCGGAAAGCTTCACAAAGATCCGGTTGGAAGGGCTTGAGAATCAAACTGTTGCAGTAAGCCTTCCTGCTCAAAGCGTCTGCAATGACATTGTCCTTTCCTGGAGTATATTCAATACTCGGATTATACTCTTGAATCATTTCGACCCAATGAGTCTGCCTGAGGTTGAGGTTGGGTTGAGTGAAGATGTACTTGAGACTCTTATGATCAGTGAAGATGTCCACTTTCCTTCCCAACAAGAGATGTCTCCATGTTAAAAGAGCATGGACAACTGCCGCCAACTCGAGGTCATGAGTGGGGTAGTTATTTTCGTTGGGCTTCAAATGGCGAGAGGTATACGCCCCAACTTTCTTCTCTTGCATTAACACGGCACCGAGACCTTGCAGGGAGGCATCACAGAAAACTTCGAATGGTTTGGATTTATCAGGAGGAGTCAGAGCTAGAGCTCTGACTAACTTCTGTTTGAGGGTGTTGAAAGCGATTTCACATTCTGGCATCCATACATAC